>NC_084604.1:15579489-15726989 GCF_033807715.1 Cololabis saira
TTTAAATTATTTAAAGATCAACTGCCAAAATGTGAAGTGAGCAAAGTATTTTCCACACAGTTTCATCCTCCTGGAGCTTGCGCATCGGTGATGTGCCGCTACTCTATTTATTGTTCCGAGTTTACTGACTGCTAGCTGTATGTATCTCACGACACCGCCAACCGAACCGAACCACGACGATGTCCGACCCGCCTCGAACACGCAGACGCTCCAGAACCCGACCTCTCGGGGGTTCCGCTCCGGGAGGGACGGGTTCGCGTCCGTCAGAGTTTCCCCTCCGAAAACATGCTTGTGCCGTCAGTAAATGCCGTAAACGTGGTTAATTTGCATGCCTTTAGGTTCTGCCTTAAAATGAATACTCTTATTTTCATCCGGCGGTTGGAGACAGAAGGCCTTATCAGCGCAGCGCGGGATCTTCACCAGATCTTCACCAGATCTGGGGGGAGAGAAATACAAGAAAATAAAAGTGTCGTTGTATGGGATGTAATTTCCGTGATCCCTTCAGACATTTACTTTTGACTGCTTTAACTGTGGGAGCATGTTTCCTTGTAGATTAGCTGTGCTATTTGTTGCAGACAACCCCCCCCCCCCCCATCCATCCCACCCTGCGCGCGCATTTCAACTCACTTCTTCATCACGAATGACCAGATTCTGAATGTGGAGAGCTGCATCATTTATTTAATTAAAAAAAACAGATTAATTGGTACATTTTTGAAGTCAACTATATGTAAGCCGATGAGATCAAACATTTACGTCAGGATTCCCCTGAGTAGTAATGAAAAAGCTGGAGTCAAATTAGATTAAAAAAAAAGGAGAAAATTGGGATTCATCAACAGCTGCAAAGCCTCGTTTTATGTTTTTTAATCACTTACTTTTCAATGAGCCCACAGTTTGCATATCGTTATGATGAATTCTGAAGAGGAAGACCTTAGATAATTAATCATAACTACGCGCTACAGTAACGAGAGGAGCCGTGGGCGGCATTTCATCAAGCAACCTGGAAAACACGTTCACTGTTTAGTACATCAGAAAACCCCGCCCTTCTCAGTCCTTTAAAGAACTCCTCTTTTACCAATGTGTCTTTTTTTGTACTTTTTTTGTTTAAACTCCTTTTTCTCACACATATAAACATAATGATGCTTATTAAACATAATGAAGTAGAGAAGTTGCATACAGCTGGGTATCAACATCCGGGTCAGGGGCGAGAAGAAAGGCTGCACATCTGCACCAACCGTCAGCAGAAAACTCTTAGCTGGAGTCTAAATAATCATTTTAAAAGCGGTGGAAACCATCAGGGTTGATTCTTCAAAGAAGCTGCAATCCTCGTTGCAGAGGTCCAGTATGAGATCACGTGAGAAAGGTGTTGGTGTTTTATGACGTTGCTCCAGCAGATCCTCATATGACAGACATCAAAATGGCAACTTGTATCTTTAAACATCTTTGCATGGCCCTGACATATTACAAACTCAATTAATCAGTGTTTTAACGAGCGAGTGGAGGACGAGAGAGGTGTGGCGTGTCATAGTATACGGTACTGCAATAAAGATATTCGGTATATCGTGCTGGTCCATTGTCATCCCTCAGCAATGTGGATCGTCCCTGTCAAGTTTCTAATCTGAACTTCTTTACGTGAGCATCTTTGGCCAGACGATGTTTCCAAGTTCAACTCTGTATTTACTATTGTTGCTATCAAGATACCAAATGTAAGCAATGGCAACCCTGTACCAGGATTTTTTTGTAGCATGTATTGTGTCCCTGACGACATGGCTGCACTACTCCCTGTGTTGTGATTTAATCTAATAAAAGGAACTCTATGGGCTGTTGTCTGCTTTGGTAATTCAACCAATAATACATACACATATAATATATATATATATATATAGTAGTATGTTTGATTGTATATGTGGGTTAAGACTTTGGGGTTATTTTTCTATGTTTATTGGAGTGTGATTGTCGCCTGTGCCTCTCGTGTCGAAGACAAATTTCTCCTAAGGGAGACAATAAAGATTCATCTTATCTTTTATATATATATATATATATATATATATATATATATATATATATATATATATATATTTATATAGTCTTGACGTGAGATTAGTGCAAACACTTTGTCATTAAGCCGCTATATTCCTCTGTGAGCTCAATATCTCAGCTACACTAATAAAAGATTAGATAATAGTTCACTTAGCCATACTAACCCTATTTGTCTGTTTATCAAACAATTTCACACGAGCATGAAACTCTTGATGATGTTTCACCTTCAGGAAGTTTCCAGATCACTTCAGGATTTCTCCAGCCTCCTCCAGGTTGTTTCCAGGCCTCTGCTCATCAGGAAGCTGCTGTCACTTGTGTCCACATGAAGTTTTCACCGTTCATCCCTGCAGCTACAGCTGACCTCTGCTGATGTCTTTCCCTCTTGGCATTGTCTTACACACCTCAATGTTCCAGACCAGGAAACATTTAAAACATCTGCTTTTCTTGATCAATGATGATGATTAGCAGTAGCTGGCTTTAACTCTTAAATCCCATGGAAACAGTAAGTGGTACTTATTATTGCCCTCATGATTTACTTCATTTTGGCCTAATTTTGTTAAATAAATCATGTTACAGTGAAAACAATGTCACGTGTTGTCTCCTCCAGTCTCAGGTTACGACTTTAGGAGTCCACTTGGACTCATTTCAGGAGTCGGAGGTTTCTCCATCAACCGTCTCGTTTGGTTTATCCTACTCGCCGCCCCAGACGGGTGGTGTTTATCACTCAGGGGTTTTTCAGACCAGACAAGGGAGCTGGTCAAAGGCCACACTAACCCTCTTTGTCTGTTTATCAAACTATTTCACACAAGCATGAAGCTCTTTATGATGTTTAACCTTAAGTTAAAAGTTTCAATCCAGTTGGAGCGTAACATTCTTTGGTTACAGTTCAGCCTCAATATATTTATTCATTCTTTTATTTTATTAAATCGTGTGATTATACAAGCAGTTAGTGGTTCAACTGCTTAATCGTACATTGGCTTTTCACCGGTCTATTATCTATTTTACTTATTTAAACTAAATACTATTTCATGTTTATCTGCGCTTTAATAACATAATTTAATTCAGTTAACAAAACATTTAAGGTGTTAAACCTTTCACTCACATTTAACTATGACTTTTATCTATTCATACTGAAACATTATCTTTGATAGTTGTCTTGGTTCCTGTTATTAAACTAACCACGCTTATATTTACCAGTACATTATCCATTTTACTGGTTGAAATTGATAATCAGGTTTTGCTGTTGCCGTACATTTTTCTGGAAGCAAGCCAAAAAAAGAATGCTTTAATGTTGTTATTTATTTTTTTAAGTAGTTTTATAAACAGTTCCTTCTGAGGGTTTAAGACTAATTATTTTCAGTGAGAATTGTGTCCTGAACCTCCTGTTGAAGAAGTGAACTGGTTAATGACTGTTTAGTGTTAAAATCAGGAAAACTTCAGTTTGAAATATTTTGTTTTCAACACAAATCCATCGTAATATCTTCTATGTTCTCATGCTCCAATTCAGAACAATATTTCAGTGCACTTGTTAGGAAAAATACTGATCTGCAGCACTACAACTGTACTTTATGCTACTTAAAATGTAGTGCTTTTGTTTTATTTCAGTTTTTACATTTGCACCATTTTACAAATAAGACAACCATATTAAAATTAGAATACAAACCTGGTAAAATGCATTTATCACAGATCTAGAATATATTTAACTTGTTGTAATTCAGTGATATGATGCTTTTACCCTCAACAATATTCTACTCCAAGAAAACTTTGTATTAGTTTGTGATCCAAACATCAGACTATAAGAACTGTTTCATTTCATAAGGTTTTAAAATAAGAAGTGTGTTTATGTTGGAAAATCCCATCGTTTCATTTAGGTGGTTTCCTTGGAAATATAATTAAATTCCCTCCGACTCTGGAAGCAAGACTGGAGGTACTTGAACTGCATTTCAGAGCAGAAACGTCTCACATTGGCCAGCAGATGTCGCTGTTGGGCTATTTTCCTCCTCATGTTGAGACGTTGAGATGGTTTTGCTTTTTCAAACTTTCTCTGGAGGGTTTGTTTTTCCCTTTTCTGGGAATTTTCCACAAACGGGGTAATAAACACTGATGGGTTCACTGTAGGAACTCTGACAACCAGAGCAGCAGCCTATGTAGGCGCTGGGAGACCCAACTCTTATGGAAAATACACTTTATTCAGTCAATGGATTCCACTTCATGCAGGATCTGAATTAAAAAAAAACAGAACGTCAGGCTTATACAAAAAGGAAAATTTATTTTACAGAAAACTGTAAAATAAAAAAAGTTTGACACAGTGATGATTATCATCATGCGACTATTGTAAATCTGGTCGTTTTTGAGTTGACATAAACAAATATGAACTGCACACCCAACGGCCCCCCCCGCACCGACAGGGAAACTAACCAGAAGGGTCATACATAACTCCTGACAAAAAGTTTCAGAAAGAAAAGAAAAAAATCATTCATATCGGAAAAAAAATTAAAAATCGTGTTGGTAACTTATGAGCAAGTAAACAGCACGAGAAGTTCTTACAGGTAAAAAGAAATGAAAGGTCATGTGAGTGAAACTGGGTAGACTTGAGCCTCGGGGGCTCTATTTGGGAGGGTCCGTGTTGATACCATATTTCTCTTTCAAAAGCTTCAGCTGTTCCTCTTTTTTCTTTGTGTCCATTTTCTGGAAAGCCTGCAAAAGAAGTGAACAGTAATTAACTTGTAAATATTTTTCAGACGCCGTGTTTCACCTGCCTGAAGGTCCTGCGAGGGCTAGTACGTACTCTGTTTGCGTTGTAGTAGAGAACCACCAGGTACCGGTTGCAGACGTTGAAACCTGACAGGTGGTCGCAGGCATTCTTGGCATCGAAGATGTCTTCATACACAACGTAGGCCGTCCCTCTGCTTTCAGGTGTGTTCCCACTGAGAAGAAAAAAAAAAAAAAGTAAATGATTGCAAGGCTGATCTCACAAACTCTTAGAAGTATGCATGTGCAGAAAAAGCACATTTACCGCACACAAAGAGATTTTTCTTTAAAGCTTAAATGTTATATTAATGCAAATCTGTATACATTAAAACTCCTTTAAAGGCAACAAAACCCAAATGGGTCATGTTCACCTGTAATGAGGTCACCTGCAAACTTAAGACACAGAAGATAGACCTTTGTGGATCCCGGATAGGAAATGCAAGACCTTTAAAACTGGTAATATTAATGCTCTATAGTGGAAATGACGAATTAGTAAAAGGGAAAAATACACCAACTACACTGAAAAGGAGATGTTTTCATATTTTTGCCATCTTAAAACTATGACTGACATGCTTTTGTAATGAACAAGTTTGGGTACTGAGACAAAATGCTATTTTATTTTAAAAGAAAAGTTACAATTTGAAGTCTTTCTTTAGAGGTATAATGAATAAACTCACAACAACTGGATTCATCTTAATCTTTTATCATTTTTGTCACGTTCCTGTGTTTCACTAACATGTATGAATATTGTCACCGTCACATGTTGTGTTGTTCCTGTAAAGACTTGTTTTCTGAGTTTACTGACTGAAAGTCTTTTTTGGATGGATAGAAATACCACTTTCAGAAAGAAGGGAGACTGAATGTCCAAAATGTTGAAGTGGCTCATGACATGGTACCCTCCCTGGTACGATTAATGGTAAACCTCTAAAACATTTTGAATCACAGAGCGCGTTGTTACTTAAAGGGGATCTAAAGTAAATAACGACACAGTCACTGTGTGATGTATCACTAGTAAATGAAAGCACCTCAAATCACAAAAGACTAATGAACTGGAATCCCTTTGAAAAAAAAAAACAACAAAAAAAAACTCATCAGATCAATAATCTTCATAACTTAAGTAGCACTGGGCACAAGTTTCATACAGGAAAACAGCTATATGGGTTCTGAATTATTCAGGACCTGCAGCTGCTGCGAGCATTTTGGATAAAAGAATCAGGGGTTAGGTACAGGGAGACAAGGTAGAGGTTCTGAAGTTAAAATCTGTGTGAATGGTCACATTTTCCATATCTTGCCATTTTTCAAAATGTTAAACACATTTTCTGCTTAAAAGCAACAAAAAATCTTCAATTCAAAACAAATGACTTTTTGCTAAGTCTCCTCGCCTTCCCGCTTAATTACTGTTGCTAACCCGGACTATATCATAGTTATTTACAGTTTACAAAGACGACTGTGTGAAAATCTCATCCCATCTCAAAATTTGGACACAAATTCATGAGCATTCAAATAGGACTTAATAAAGCCAGTGAGGGATGTGAGCAAAATGTGAATAGAGATACGGCTGGTAGATCACAAGCTTCATCATACCGTTGCCATGACTGCAGAAAACATCCAAGATCAACACTGTTTATAAACCCCAGCGTAATATTAATTTAGTTAACATTCAATAAGCTTAATTTAGAACAGCATAACTTCCAATCTACTATTATCCCTATTATTAAAAGTTGAATATAAAACACAAGGATCTATTGGCAAGACACAATAGTGCCCAGAGTAGTAATACATGGTTGTGGGGCCTACAAATCAATTTTTTTTTAATACTCATCCCATTTTAACATTTTTCAAGTCATGATGATGCAACTATAATTTTGTTGGACTATTTATTACTTAGTTTATCTGTATGCTTCTAAATAATGTTTATTTCCTCTGTACTAGTTCCAAGTCAACCCAGCTCTACAAATCCTCACATTTACCAACGCCATATCCGTTTGTATATTATGGTAAATGTGTTTTTATATAACCATTGTCACAAACATTCGCTAAAGTATTTCCTAACAGAGTTTTTCCAGCCATTTCACAACTTCAGGTGTCTTTTCCAGGTGCAGATTTGAACTTTTTAGAGAAACTTACGTTCTGATTTGACGTATCGGTCCGTATTTGCCGAAGATGTCGTACATCTCCTCTGCTGTGATCTTGTAGGGGAGATTCCTCACGTACAGGATCCTGTTCACCTCGGGAGGTAATCTTATCTGCAACAATCACCAAGAAACAGACGTGTCAAGTAACAAAGTACAAATACTTTGTTACCTTACTTAAGTAGAAATTTTGGTTATCTATACTTCACTGGAGTAATTTTTCAGATTACTTTTTACTTTTACTCCTTACATTTTCACACAATTATCTGTACTTTTTACTCCTTACATTTTAAAAACAGCCTCGTTACTCTATTTAATTTCAGCCTTTAAAAAAAAACTATCCAGTTAAATTGCTCCATCCATCCAAATGTCATCTTTAATTATAGAAAACGGTTCTTGTCTAAATAAAACACAATCAAGCGATAAAAAAACATTATGAAGAGCTTTCATTTAAAAAAAAAAGTGTTTGTTTTCAGAAATGTAGCGTGTTAGCAGCTAACAATGCTAACTATGGTCGACGTCACGGCTGAGCTGAATAAAGTCAATGTTTTACGTTAAGACTCGTCATAAAACACACTTTAATCGACATCTGGGCTATTTGAACTTACATTGGCGCGTTTTGCTGCTTGCATCGCCATGATTAGAGCTTTTTTTTAACCAAAACACAGCGGTTGAACAACGATTGCTTATTTCCGCTTTCTTCTTCTCTGTTCCTCGCGGTGACGAGCTTCCGGTGTCAGACTCAGCCACGCAGCAGTGCTGCCCCCTAGTGGCCGCCCACGGTACCAGCCTTAATAAAACCACTCTTTTCTTTTACTTTTAACATTTTAAATATTAAACTTAAATACACAAACATCAAATCATTATAATTGTGTGTATTGGAGCAAACAGTGTGGTCAGATGCTGAAAAATTGCAACAAAAAAAAAGTTAATTTGCTTCATAAAGGTCACATTATTAGTCTGCAAGTGACTAAAAACATTACTAACACTGTTAAGGCAAGGCAGGGCAAGTTTATTTATATAGCACAATTCAACACAAGGTAATTCAAAGTGCTTTACATCGACATTAAAAGCGGCAAGACATAATTAGACAGTAAATAACAAATAAAATGAAATAAAATTATGAGAAAAGAAGGTAAAATAATAAAAAGCACAAGTTGCTGAAAACTAAGGGCAGTAGAGTACCGCAGGTAAACATCTCATTCGCGGTTTTCAGAAAGTATTTAATTGAAGAGTACGCTTAAATAACAAATAAATGAAATAAATGCATCAGGGCTGCTGAAACTCTCATTTGGAAACCTTTTTTACTGCTGCATTTCAGTAACCTCCCACAATGCAATGCAACTTTTATTTATTGTCTCTCGTTTGTTAACTATTTTCAACTCTTTTCTACACTGGTACTTTTAAATTTGAGTTTCAAAACGTAATCCTGTTTTAAATGTTGTTACCTCTGTTCGAGTTAAAATCCTCAGGTTTGAATCCTGTTAATTCTATTGTTTTATTTTATTTATTTATTTTATTTTCTGTTTAAACTTTAAATCATGCTTTTAATGTATTTTAACGTCTTTGTAAAGCACTGTGAATCACCCTGTTGTTGAATTGTGCTATATAAATAAACCTGCCTTGCCTTGCCTTGCCTTGCCTTGCCTTGCCTTGCCTTGCCTTGCCTTGCCTTGCCTTGCCTTGCCTTGCCTTGCCTTGCCTTGCCTATGACACTTAATTTTCACATGTAGATTCCTCACCCAAAAGTCCAGACATAAACCTCTGAGAACCTTTGGCATGTTCTGGGATAGACGTTGTCCTCTGGTCTGACTCTTCTGAAAGTGGTAATTCAAATCAGTATTGAAGCTTTGTTTTAAAAAGCAGTTGCAGGCACAGATCTCTTTCACAAATCCTAAAATAAACTTCTTGTGTGGGATAATGAAAGTAAAACCAACCAGTAGCACCACCGTTCTTGTTCGGCTGATAAAACATCAAACAGCCAAAGCATCTAAGAAAGCACAGTTTGAATCTGCAGCAGTTTCTTCCTCTTATCGTGTCTTTTTCAGTTTTCCCGGCAGAGATCACAGATGAAACCGAGGAGAGGAATAATGTTCATGCGGCGTCTCCAGCGCGCTGTGATGATATCAGATCCAGCTTTTATCTCGGTAGTTTCACCGGCCTTTTAATAAAGTTGCGTAAAGTTAAACAGCACGGTGTTCTCCCACGACACAACCTCATGTTACTGTTCAGCAAGAATGCAGTTTACGTGCCACGTCAGCGTGCACAGAACACAAACTTTCAATAAACACAAATGTTTAAAAATTAACAATATGGTTAAAAAGAGAGGTAAACGTCAAAAACAAAAGTTTGAACGCCCCAGAGGATGTCAGATACTGTATCTTAAAGAGGAAGTAATGTTTGACCCACATTTTCAATTTTCCTCGGCTCCCAGACAAAATTGACTCAGGGAAGGTGGCTGGCCAAAGCAAACTACCAGAGATGGCCCAAATCTGGGCCTGGCCCCTTAAAACCGCTGCTGTGACCCGTGGAAATGCTTACTTTTGAAATTTAGGCCATAGCTGATCATACTTTCATTATATGCCACATGGTATTGTACTGTAGGAAGGAGTATAAGATTATCGTCACCACAGTAACAGATTCAGTGTGATGTCACCTCATTTGGGAGGAAAGTGGTGGTGACTCTTGCAAGCAAGTTAGTGAAGTCACTAAAACGGGCCTTTCATTTGCTGGTGTGGACAGTTGCAATTATTGTAGTTGTGTGGTGATTCATCTTTTTCTTCTGTCTCAAATAATCGGAGCAGTGTTGCTGGTAAGCTCTGTGTTTGCAGACATACCGTGGTCCTGAGCTCTTCACGTGTGCACAGTCAGTCAGTGCAGTTAGTGGTGAATTTAGTTGTTCTTTTGGAAACAGGAACGAGCCAGGATATTGGACATCATCCAGCTTCTAACTCCACTAACTCTTGATTTCATTTGCTTGGTTGCAAGTCAGATGGAAACACGACTGAGGCCCGTTGCAAAATGATGAGTGAAGTGTGTGTAAGTGTGTGTTAATTAGTTATTTTTGTCTTCTATTTCTAGATGTGTTACACCCTCTGCTGACAGCAGTACAGCAAATGCAGCAAGATGGATGTGCACCTAACTGGGCTGACATAAAGATATAAAACCTGGTTTATTGGAATCGGATTTGGGTCTGTGATGTCACAGCACCGTACAAATCTGTAACACTGTTTCTCGCCCTTGGTAGTCCCAAACAAAAAGACAAGGTTGTGCGTCATACGAGATGATTTCAATCTGGTAGTTTCTTGGGAAACCCAAATATATCCTCCAAAGTACAGAAAAATGATTTTGTTAATTTGTTTATTTATTTTTTCCATAATGTCCCCCTTTTACCTTTAGACCTCTGGTGAAGGAAATTAATATTTGGAATTATATATAAATAGCAATAATAATAATAATAATACCAATGACAGTACCAATAGTACCAATAATCATAATAAAATAATGGCAATAAAATTAATGAAAAAAATAAAACCAATAATAATATTAATAATAATGATAATAATAATGACAATACCAGTAATAATAATAATAATAATAATAATAATAATAATAAAAAAGTATGTCAATAATAATAATAAATAGAATGCCAATAATAATAACAATAATAACATCAATATTAATAATATTATTAATAATAATACCAATAGTAATAATATCAATAATGACAATACCAATAATCATAAAAAACATATGCTAATAATAATAATACAAATAATGCCAATGATAATACCAATAATAAAAATAATAATAATATCAATATTATTATTATTAATAATAATAATAATAATAATAATAATAATAATAATAATAATAATAATAACAGTACCAATAATAATAATAATATCAATATTATTATCAATAATAATAATAACAGTACCAATAATACCAATAATACCAATATTAATAAAAAGAATGCCAGTAATAATAATAATAAAAAATGAAACCCATAATAATAATAATAATAATGGCAATATCAAAAATCACAATAATAACAATAATAATAATGATAATAATAATAATAATAATAAAAGAATTCCAATAATATTAATTATAATATTAATAATAATTTCAATTTCCCGGATTTTGGAAAGAAAAAAAATAGTGTGTTTGAAAAAAAAAAAGATCATGTGATTCGTTTGAAAGAGCTGCCGTTAGTCGACAACGGTCACTAACGTCCGTGCTCCAGTCAAACCGTTTCAGAATAAACTAAAGCTAACGATTCTGCCGACGGTGAAGAGGAAAAGCAGCCGTGAAAAGCCCGTAAACCCCGATAATAAGTGATCCCGGTGTTGGCGGGGGAAGAGCGGAGGAAGAGCGGAGTTAGCGCGGGACCAGAGCGGGGCCGCGGCGGCAACGAGGTTCGCTGGAGGTCGACGGTGAGATAACATTTAATTATCACATTAATGTTAATAAAAGGTTCCTCCCATAAAACAACCAGTCGGTGCTTTTGTAATGTTTAAACTTGCTAAATGTGTAACCAACTTAAACAAAGCTGCCCTAGATACAAATACATGTAGTTTTCACCGAAGTCAAGTTAATTGAAAAACTCAATTGTTTGTTTATTTTTTGTTTAAATGTCAACAGGAGCAGATATTCGGCGATAAACTGACTAAACTGTAAATGAACTAGATATACGTTTTAAAACCTCGTGGTGAAACAATTTTTTTTAGCTCTTTTACAAACTTTTTTCTTTTAAAAACTCGTAAATGTTCACGGTTAAGGCTGATTTATGGTTCCGCGTTACACCAAAGCAGAGCTTACGCCGTAGGGTACGCGGCGACGCGAACCTTACTGCGTAGGCTCTGCGTCGTTTTAACGCGGAACCATAAATCAGGCTTTACAAAGCCATTTCTGGTGATTGTGACGTCATCTTAGCGTCCATGATTTGAAATTCAGTAAATTGCTAAAGGACCATTTTACAGGTGTGTTTTTCTTTTTAAATGTGGTAATTTGAGAGTCTAGACCAGCTAAGAGCCACATGTAATACATTATTTCTTAGTACAGACAGCAAAAAGTAATTTGTGAAGCCTTCACCCTTTGAAAAAGGGCAATTTTTGTGTAATAAACCTTCAGGTTCCTGTCTAAAACCAGATAACATTATTTCTTAGGTATGAAAGACTTAGAAAAAGATTGTTGTTGTTTTGTGAAGCCTTTATTCGACGGTCAAAGCTGAAGTCAGGCTGCTCTTTTACCTCTATAGCTGGACTCAAAGGAGGGAAAACGGTGAGTTAACACCGACTGACTCATTTTCAGATAACTTGATGTTATTATTATTTTAATGTTAACTTCCTCCCATAATATAACCAGTCGGTGCCTTTGTAATGTTTAAACTTGCTAAATGCGTAACCAACTTAAACAAAGCTGCCCTAGATACGAATAAATGTAGTTTTCACCGAAGTCAAGTTAATTGAAAAACTCAATAGTTGTTTAAATGTTGACAGTCGAACAGATGTTCGGCGATAAACTGACTAAACTTTAAATGACCCAGAGATTCGTTTTAAAACCTCAAAGTTTAACACTTTTTACCTCCAAATAAAGTTTTGGTTAGACTTTTTTAGCTCTTTTACAAACTTAAAACTCGTAAATGTTCACAGTTACAAAGTCATTTCTGGTGATTGTGACGTCATCTTAGCGTCCATGATTTGAAATTCAGTAAATTGCTAAAGGACCATTTTACAGGTTTGGTTTTCTTTTTAAATGTGTTAATTTGAGCATTGAGACCAGCTAAGAGCCACATGTAATACATTATTTCTTAGTACAGACGGTAACAAGTAATTTGTGAAGCCTTCACCCTTTTGAAAAAGGGCAATTTTAGTGCATTTTTGTGTAATAAACCTTCAGGCCCCTGTCTAAAACCAGATAACATTACAACAGACATCCAAGTGCCTCTCCTGCAGTCTGCTGCGCAGAGGTGTCTTCACCTTAAACAAAACAATTAATGCATTAAGTAAACCTGAGCAGGTACATTGGTTCAACCACAGTTTGTCAAACCCACTGGCTCTGTGTTTTTGAGAAGATCTGTAAAGATGAATAAAAAGTCATGTGAAATCACGTACACGTTGGCTTTGCGTTGATATGCTCCTAATGACTTGGAAACTGACTGAAACCTGATTTATGGTTCTGCGTTATACCAACGCAGAGCCTACGCCATAGAGTACGGCGTAGCCTACGTGCGCGTCGCCGCGTACCCTACTCCGTAGGCTTTGCATTGGTGTAACGCGGAACCATAAATCTGCCTTAATGTTATCCTTGCCTCGACAACTCGTCCTGCACTCTGACTCTTGCTATCACCTTTCATGCATATTTGTGCACTACTTTCAGCCCTGACAAAATTGCGGCATCTCGTCGGTAACATGATTTATGACTTTTTTAATTACCTGTAACGTTAATTGTACTGTTTCACCTGCACTCTTGCTTCTCCTGGTCGCGAGGTCGCTTTTTAAAGTACCATATCGGCCAGGATATAAGACAAATATTCAAGACATGCTCGGATGCAAAAGAAACAATATTTACCTGTTTGAACAGCCAGGGAAAACCAGGATGCCGATTTTTAATACAAGAGGGACAAGGAGATTTCGTCTTCTTCTTCTGGTGCACTGTCGTTGAAACAGCGCCTCCACAGCGGCATAATGCTGCAACTGCAGTCAAAAATAACATCCATCCAGTCCAACGCCTGCCAGAAAATAACAATTTTCATGACGTCGGAGTTTTGAGAGCTGGGGGCGGCACGAAATTAGGCGGAGGCGGCCGCCTCCTAATTTTGAATGCAGGAAAAACCCTGTAATTAGCCTGCCTGAGTTTTACCTGCCCATATAACATTATGACCTTTTAACATATTCATATTTTAGATTGTAGGTCATCTTATACCCTTTCAAACACAATGACAACTAGCGAAAGTTGATATCAAAAGCATCCATAGTGAAAAGGAAAATAATATTCAAACGATGTAATTTTTGTTACTTGCCAAATTGCCGAGCGCATGTGCCCCTGCTCCCGGAAAAAAAATTCAGGCTCAGGAATTTTTTTAACTTTAAGTAGGGCTGGGCGATATGGCCTTTTATTAATATCTCGATATTTTTAGGCCATGTCACGATTAGGGCTGTTCGATTAATCGATTTTAAATTGTAATCGCGATTATGTAATTAGAACGATGTTAAAACGTGAAAATCGTAAAATCGATTTTTCACTTTTTTTTTTAAATTTATTTATTTATTTATTTATTTATTTATTTATTTATTTTTTACCTTGTCTGCACACATATTAATGATTGATACCATATTAATGATTGATGGAAATAGGGATGTCCCGATCAGGTTTTTTTGCCCCCGAGTCCGAGTCCGAGTCCTTTGATTTTGAGTACTTGCCGATACCGAGTCCCGATCCGATACTTTTATAAAACAATAAAAAATGAAGAAGAGAAAAGAAAATTATGCAGGATGACCCTTTTATTATATTTTAACATGTGTACTGTAAACTGAGCACATAGGAGGTAGGCAGCTTGAACATTCTTAAGTCAGTATAAAAAAAATTTCTTTTCTTTTTCTTTTTTTTTTTTTTTTAGCATAGGGCTGCTTCAGCTTCAAAACAAACAGGCGTGCTCTGCGCGCATGCGGTGTATGGCTGCCGCTCCGAGCCCACTACTCCACGTGTGCGTTGATTTATGGTCCCGCGTCACACCAACGCAGAGCCTTCCGCGACGCGGACCATAATGTCGGCGCCGCAGCTCCGCTTCAGTCCTGGGGCCTCATCTATAAAGCTTGCTTGCGCAGAAAAAGCGCCTGAAAGTTGCGGAAGCCACCATCTACGCAAAGCATCGGATCTAAAAAGAAAAAACTAACCGATGGCTGCCGCTCCAAGCCCACTACTCCACGCCGAAGAGGAAAAAAGAAAGTGTTCTGATTAAAATAAGGAAAGTTGGACTACCCTATATAACAATTGCGTTCATAAGGATAACGTTTTTAAAAAAAATAAAAATTAAAGAAATTGTCTCTTCTCCCCGTGTGTGTCTGCCTGTCATGCACGGGTACTTGGGCGCATGTTGTTTACTTTTAAGCCGGAATTATGGTTCTGCGTCACACCAACACAGAGCCTTCAACGTAGGGTCTGGCGTAGGGTGCGCGTCGCCGCGAACCCTACGCTGTACACTCTGCGTCGGTGCGACGCGGAACCATAAATCAACGCACACGTGGATGTCGGCGCCAGTGAGTATTTTCACCGGACATTTTGACCGGAGAGATTATAAAATACCGGATTTCGGCATATTTTACCGGACAAAGTCCGGCAATTACCGGACAACGGAAACCCTGATATATATATATATATATATATATATCCGATTCCTGATCGGCTCATAACGTCCGAGTCCGGATCGAGTCTGCAATCACGTGATCGGCCCCGATTTCCGATCACGTGATCGGATCGGGACAACTCTAGATGGAAATACCTCTCAATACCTGCGACAAGTGCCCCATGGGAGAGGCTCTTTAGTGTAGGAGGGGGCGTTGTAACATGCCACCGGGCATCCCTCAAGCCAGATGCGGTAGACCGGCTCGTGTTCCTTGCAAAAAACTTGCAAATGTGAATAGCAAATGTAATGACTGACATTACACACCTCTACCTCCTTCATGGGTTGCATTATTATTTAGCATGCAAAGACCCAGTTTAGTTTAATTAGAAAATGTCTTGTTTTATTTAATTGGAAATATAACTTACTGTATGTTTGCAAGTGCTGATTTTTTTTTCAGAGATAAAACTTTATATTTTATTATATTTTTTAAAACTTTTTTTCAACTTATTTTACAGAGTTTTGCACTTTATTCATTCATTTTTGGTTTAATAAGAGCAAAGTTTGCACTTAAAGCCCAATGGGGCAAATGTTCAATAAAAAAACAGCATATTTGAAATCTTTTCTTTGCCTTTTGTCAATTCACAAAATAATCGTAATCGAAAATCGGATTTTGAGAGAATAAAATCGAGATTTTATTTTTCGGCAAAATCGAACAGCCCTAGTCACGATACACGATATATATCTCGATATTTTGCCTTAGCCTTGAATTAACACTTTGATGCCTACATTAACACCAGTATGATAATTCTATATGTCTACATTAAAACATTCTTGTTCATACTGCATTAATATATGATCATTTTAAACTTTCATGCAAAAAGGGGGAATAAGTCAAATTTTCCAAAACTGTATTTATTAAACAGTTACTAAGCAGTGAGTGGCACAAACATAGAAAGTGTAATTTCAAAATAGAAAGTGCACGTTGCATCTCTCTGACTCCAGAGGAAGAACATCTGCTAAGAACCAGTTCTGGTCCTGGTTTTACCTGGTTTTACCTGGTTTTACCAGGATGAGCTGCTCTGAGCAGCAGGGGCCCCTTAGAGCACCTTTATATTAAATTGTAGGTGCAGGGACTGCAATGTTTCATCCTCTCCTCCTTTACTTTGCATCATTTTCACTTATTGTTAGAAATATGACGTCATATAGTCTTGTTTGACTTTGTTTCAATGATAGTGATTGATTTCATGTGGCCACATTTAAGCAACACTAGATGACGTTTCTCAGTTCTGGAAGAGAAAAGCCTGAATTATGGTTCCGCGTTAAATCGACGCAGAACCTACGGCGTAGGGTATGCGGCGATGCGCACTTACGCTGTAGGCTCTGCGTTGGTGTAACGCGGGACCATAAATCAGCCTAAAGGCTCGGCTGCGCGTGTCGCGCTAAGCGGCTCCTCGGCTCTCCGGAGAGCCGTTCGCGTCGTGCAAGGAGAAAACATCCCCTCCCGTCTTTACTAAACCGGTTAGCTTTGAAAAGAGTCCGCCGCGCGTAGCAACCGCGCAGATGAGCTCACAGCGCAAACAGGCCGAGTCTGGGAAAGTCAAAGTAAAGTTAAAGCGGGGTGGAAGTGACCGGCGGTCCCGGACAGCAGCGCCGACACCAGCAGCTGGTCGGGGGCCAATGATAATGCACACACGACAGCACGTGACTGACATGTGTAACAGGGTGCGCTTGTTTTATGTCTCAGAGAAGGAGAGACGAGACGAGAGAGCGAGAAAAGTCTGTCATTTAATGCCCGCGGCTAAAAGCAAAATGCGTGAAAATTTATACTCGAATATGCACGATAGAGTCATTTTGTACATCGCACAGAGTAGAAGCCGAGATACATCGGCTATACTCGATATATCGCCCAGCCCTAACTTTAAGCCCTGGTAAATGTTACTGATTTAAATTGGACTTAATTTGGAGATGAGACCTGAATTTTAAATATTAAAGATACAATTACTTATTTGAACCTACATTATTTACCATTATAGTAATCAGATTATACCAAATATCAGCATCACTGAAAGGGACCTGATGCTTAATCAATCACAACGATATCAAATATTATTCATATATTTATTCAAACAAGGCCGTTGTAAACAAAATACTGTAATTAAATACAGACACACATGCAGATGCACCAAAACATTAAATCAGATGCAAGACCTAGACCACAAAAAAGTGGTCTTGAAACCGGTCTTGAGAACTACAAGTCTACTGCTAAAAGGATAAATTATTTATTTTGTCGTAAAGATCACACAAGACATAACCACTTGACTTTTGTAACTTTTCAATGTGTGAAAAGTCAAAAAAGGGCCTTTTTTGGGTGGACGGGGCATATAAAATCTTAAAAATTATTGAATTACTTTTGTGTTTTTTAAAAAGTTGGAAGCGGAACCAGTGTTTTGACATTTGACACATTTTTGAGTTTCATATGACAAAAGGCCCTTTCATGGTGGTTGACAGAGCTCGAAGCAGACCGTCCACCGATGGAAAACGTATGTTTTGCTTTCTTCTCCATCTTCTGTCTCTTCCTCTGGAGTCTTACTTTGATTGACGGGAGGCAACAGCTTCAGAAGAAACTGCCCCTGGATGCCAGTCATGGTATTTTAATGATCAGACCTTGAAGTCTTTTGATGACGTACCAAAAAAAAGAAGACTGAACTGAACAGAATGTTTGTTTCATTAATGTGTCATATTAAGGAAACCCTTCAATTGATGAGTAACTTTGTGCTATTTGGTCCAGATCTGAGTACTTGATCCAAGCAGGTCCTGACTCACTTTTGTCTCTGTGTGCTTTTATGTTTTACAGGGAAAATCCAGCCTTCTTTTCAGTGTCATGGGCAGCTGGGATTCATGAAACTACCAGAATGTCTTCAGTCCCGGGACTTCCTACGAAAGGATCAGAAGTAATCGTTCACATAACCAGAGTCCACCTGCATCCCCTTTGTGTGCTGGTGGAGTTCTGGGGGAAATTCAGTCAGGAGAGGTTAGCAGATTACGAGCGCCTGTTCAAAAGCATCCAGTCACCAGGAGCTGCATTTAAAGACTTGGAGGGAGATCCTGGAGACCAGTGCTTGGTTCAGATAGGTGGCACCTGGTACAGAGCTCGCGTAGTGTCAAGAAATGCCTTAAAATACGCCGTGTTCCTCATTGACAAAGGGATTAGATACACCGCTACCACAAGAGAGTTGGCATGGGGTAGGAGAGACCATTTTCAGATGCCTCCTGAAGTGGAGTTTTGTGTGCTGGCCAATGTGTTATCAGTCTTCCCTGACAAAAGATGGTCCCCAATAGCTCTTGAATTTTTGAGATCTCTTACTGGAAAATCTGTGATGGCACATGTGCAAGATGTGCTGATGCAGAACAGAATATTTCTCCTGCACATCCCCTCCATATCCGACCAAATGTATGAGATGGGATTAGCAAAGAAGGTGTCTCCTCTCGACTTTAAGGGCTGTGTCTTCAAGTCGCTCAAGTCCCACCCTGAAACTGACGGTTCTCCAGAGATCATGCCGTTCCCCGTGGAAACGTGTGAACCACGTGAACGACTGAACAAGAAGGAAGTGTTCCTGTACCCAGAGCTGTCAGAAGGAACCGCAGAGACCGTGATCGTGACAGAGGTGACGAACCCACAGAGGATTTTTTGCCAGTTGAAGGTCTTCTCGCGAGAACTGCAGAAGCTCACAGAGCAGATCACACAGAACTGCGAGAGCAGGATGTCGAGTTGCATCATAACCCCCGAAATGATTGGATTTCCATGTGCGGCAAGAGGAAGCAATGGCAGCTGGTACCGCTCGGTCCTACAGCAGGTTTTCCCAACCAGTAAAGTGGTGGAAGTATTGAATGTTGACTATGGGATGAAGCAGGTAATTCCTCTGGAGAACGTCCGGCCTCTGGCACCAGAGTTCTTCAGGCTGCCAGTCGTCACGTACATCTGCTCCCTCCATGGAGTCCTTGACAAAGGGGTCGGATGGACGACCAGCCAGATCGAGCTCCTCCGGTCCCTCCTGCTCTTCCAGACGGTGATTGCCAAATTTGAGTATCAAAGCATCTCCGAGGGAGTTTACTACATCACACTCTACGGCGACGACAACACAAACATAAACCACTTGTTTGGTTCCAAGGATGGCTGTTTGCTGAAGCAGGATAACGCGTACGTGGACTTTGCCCTCCGAAGCACCGCGTACAATTGCCAGATTCCAGGTGAAAAAGAAAGAAACATGTTGACGTCCGGACAGTCTGAGGAAGAGAAAGGAAGGAAAAGTCTAGCCGAAGTGCCTCCCCATGAAGAGCTCTTGGTGAATTCCTCACACTTCTCAGTTGTTCAGCACGTATCCAGCCCGTCAGAGTTTTGGATTCACACTGAGAAGTACACAAAAGAATTGGATGACCTTCAGGATAGTATTAGCCATCTATACAAAGATTCAGTGAACATGCACGTGGTGAGAAATCCAACTCCTGGGTTTTTCTGCGCTGCGAAGGCAGACGATGACGAGTTCTACCGAGCAACTGTGACTGGAGTCCGAGATGCACAAGTCAGCGTGTTCTTCGTTGATTATGGAAACACCGAAGTGGTTGACAGGGGCGACCTTCGGACCCTTCCTCCAGAACTCAGAAAGCTGCCCAAAGTGGCACTGAAATGCAGCCTGGAAGGTGTCGCACCAATAGATGGGAGGTGGAGTCAAAGCGCGTCTGACTTTTTCATCGACGCAGTCACAGATAAAGATCTGAATGTACAAGTGAAGGCAAAATATAGCGACAGCTATGTCGTCACACTTATTGATCCGCAAGCTCAGGGTGGGAAGGACGTCGGCACTCTGATGTGTAGTTCTGGTTATGCTGAAAAGGCTAAGATGCAGAAACCTCCCAAACTCAAAACCCTCACGCAGGCTGCCACTACGTCTCCTCCAGAACATGCTGCTGCTGCAAGACCCACAGAACATAACAAAACGGAAACCTCTTTCAAAGCCAAAAGCAAAGTTGGTCTTTTCAGCAATGAAAGTGGTGCTCCGACCTATAAAGAGCAAATGTTTCCTACTGGAAGTATCCTGGATGTCAACGTGTCCCACACCGAAGGCCCAAACGACTTCTGGTGCCAACTGGTACAAAACACCTGGCGCTTGAGATTGCTCATGCAGGACTTGCAGAGCTACTACACCGGCAGCGAGTTCCAGCCCCCAGTAGACACCGCTTGTGTAGCTCGACACCCTGACAGTGGAATCTGGTACAGAGCCCTTGTCGTCTGCCAGCATGAAACCCCTTACGTGGACGTGCTGTTTGTTGACTACGGGCAGACGGAGACGGTCTCCTTCTACGATCTGAGGAAGATCTCCCCAGAATTCCTCAATCTGCATGGCCAAGCGTTCAGATGCAGTCTGATAAACGTTGTTGCCGCTACCAGCGACTGGGCCGAGGAAGCAAAGATAAAGTTCCAAACCTTTGTGGACACTGCTACAACCAAGTCTGTGCTTCTGAAGTGCACCGTGTATGCCGTCATGTACAGCGAGAAGAAGATCCTCTACAACGTCGTGGATCTGGAGACTCCCTTCGAGAGTATCTGCGCGAGTCTGGCCCGTCTCACCATAAACGTACCGCCCGTGAAACGCGCTGTGTCGTCTTTCCGCCTGAACTCGTACTTCTACTCGACCCACAACGTCAAAACTGGGACGGAGGAACGAGTCACTGTGACGTGTGTGAACAACGTCGGCCTCTTCTACTGCCATCTCGACAGGAATGCTGACGCGATGAAAGATCTGAACATGAAGGTAAACAGTCTTTGTCACCAGCTTGAGAAGGTCAAGCTTCCAAAAGCCCTTGCAACTTTGTGCTTTGCGAGATATACTGACGGGAAGTGGTACAGGGCTCAGATCAAGTCCGTCCAGCCGGCAATACTGGTCCACTTCGTAGATTATGGGGACACCATCAAGGTGGACCAATCGGACTTGCTCCCAATTCCCAAAGAAGCGAATGAAATCATGTCGGCACCCGTACAAGCTGTGGTGTGTGCCCTCTCAGACATCCCAGCCGACGTTCACAGCGAGGTGAACAGCTGGTTTGAGAGGGCGGTGAAAGACTGCGAGTTCAGAGCGCTCATCGTGGCCAGAGAGCCTGCTGGGAAATTACTGGTTGAGCTTTACCATGGAAGTACGCAGATCAACGCAAAAATCAAGAAAACGTTCCAGCTTGAGATGCAAGTAAAAGAGCAGGTTGTTCTCGAGAGCCCGAGAGCTCTCGAGACTTCAGAAAATCTTATGCAAAAAACACAGAGGAACTTCCCCAAACCAGATGATAAAGACCACAAACTAGCCCCGAAGAAGAATACGTCCGCCTCCGAACCCTGGGCGGAGAAGAGATCCACTAATGTGACTCGACATTCTGCTCAGAAGCACAAACACAACACTGAAAACAGCCATAAGACCAGACATCCTCCTCTGGAGACGTATGTACCTCCACATCAAAGAACCGGGCCAAATGCTGGTTCAGGTGATGCTCAAGTGAAACCGGCTAAAGAGAACCTCCACCCTAAAACCAAGCACCCAACATCATACCCGTCTCGGCCAGAATCCAAAAGGGAAAACGTTGCTGAGAAACTCCCTAAACTCACAGACCTGCTTTCGAAGCACATCGCTCCCGACATGGAAGTGGAAGTTTACGTCTCACATTGCAACAGCCCGCTAAGTTTCTATGTGCAGCGCGTCGATGAGGAGGATGACTTGTTCTCTCTGGTGGAAAAGCTCAATGATCCACAATCGACTTTGAATCTGAAAGCCGTTGACATCCAAGACCTGCATCCAGGGGACCTGATTCAAGCAGAGTTCACGGAGGATTCCTCGTGGTACCGAGCAGTCGTAGACGAGATCCACGGCAGTGAAAGGGCTCTCGTTGAATTTATCGATTTTGGAAATAAAGCGATGGCACCGGTTTCCAAACTGAGCAGACTCCAGGAGTCTCTGGTCCAGTTGCCCGTCTACAGCACACACTGCATGCTGAGAGATGCTGCGGCCCGCGGGGAGGAGGAAGTGCTCGATCCGGGGGTGCTGTCGGCGTTCATGGAGGACATCGGGAGCAGTGGAGAAAAGGTGCTCACATGCAAATTCATCAAGCAGGTGGGATCTATGTGGGAGGTGGAGCTTGGAGACGGCGAAGTCGGTGTGGTTTGTAAGGTTCCTCCTGGAGGTCCTGAAGTCATCTCGGAGAAAGACGTGGAGGAGGAGCCCGGCCAGGTTTTTGGTATCAGGCAAGAGGCAGGAAACGCAGAGGAGACACCAGTGAAGCCGGGTTCTGTACGTTGCCACCCGCAAAAGAACTTCTCAGAGGGACAGCAGCTTGAGGTCTACATCACAAACATTAACGATGCTCAGACCTTCTGGTGTCAGTCTGCCAGTTCAGCTGAACTTGATAAGATAACATATAGTGTTTCAGAAATAGGAGGAGAAGCAGATGGCAATCACATCGATCCGGATGATCTCTTGCCCGGGAGAAGCTGCGTCGCCCTCTTCTCTGACGACCAGCTGTGGTATCGTGCAGTGGTCATCTGCAGGGACGGAAAAAATGTGTCGGTTCTGTTCGTGGACTACGGAAACGAGTCCCACGTCAGCATCGGGGACGTGAGAGAAATGCCCCCTCTCCTGGCGGACATTGCCCCGCAGGCGTTTCTGTGCAAGCTCGAGGGCTTTGATGCCTCGTGTGGATCCTGGGATGACGGTGCCACAGATCAGCTGTGCTCGCTCACATTGGACAAGCTGTTGCAGCTCACTGTCACAAGACTAGCAAGAACTGAGGAGACGCTTGTCTGTTTTGTGCAGTTGGAGCACGAAGGCCAGGTGATAAACGAGGCAATGAAAGCCTGGTGGAGGAGCTTCACCAGAGAGGACGTGACCGACTCGGCTTCAGCTGAACCTACGCTGCAGCCTGACACAACCGCAGAAGAAGAACCTCAGCAGGAGCATCCTCATATGGACGCTGAGATCTACATCATGGAGAAGCTCTCCAATCCACTCGCAGCCGGTGACGCCTCAACGTTGGCAAGTAATCCAAAGAGCGAGTTCTCTGTAGTCCATGTTGCCATCGAGTCCACAAAGGAGGAGCCTGTTTCCGTAGAGGACACGTCTAAAACCCCCGCCAGTGTGAGGACTGAAGGTGATGATGGTGACATCGATCAGACCGAAGGAGACACGTTGTACTTGGTCTGTACTGTGATGGAGGACACTGGCGAAGGCGCCAAGAGGAGCACCTCATCAGAGGACTTGGACCCTCCGCTGGAAGAAAAGGTTGTAGAAGCGGTGGATGAACTGGACCCTGAAGCTGCTGACCGAGAGGAAGCCAACACCTCGGCCTGTGAGGTCCCGGAATATCCAGGTAAGCAGCACCTTTTCTGCTAAACACAGTTGAAGTGTACTTGCTGGTGCGAGTTAAGCTGCTAGAAATACACCAACGAGGACTCGGAAAGAATGTTAATTCAAATTTGCAATCAGTTATCAACAAACATTTTATATTCGTTGTCTTCCCCAGATCCATCTGGAGAAGAAGCTAACACAGAAGTTCCTGTTGCTCGGAGCTCCTCCACAACTGCAGTGAAAATGGTAAATTCAGACTTCATTTAGATCTGGGATCCTGGATTCTGGTCCTCGAGGGCCGGAGTCTGTTTTCCTGCTTTAACACACTTTCATACAAAGGTCTGTCATCAACAGTCCTACATGACAAGCTGATGACCACCTTTAATCAGGAGGTGGAACATAGGTGGACTAAATGAAAGCTTTTTGACTGTTTTATGATTTTGTTCAGGTTCCTAGAAGTGTTCCTGCACAGGAGACGACAGATGCAGCAGCTGACGTCTCAAATCAGGTACAATCAAGTTCTGGTCGACTTTCTGGGGAGATTTGACAGGATTTAAAACCTGGAGGAACTGGAGTCGGATGTTTTGGGGCTCTGAGTTTCTCCACAGGAAGTCAGATGCAGACTCTCCGAGCACGGGCCAGTATATCCAGCGGTCGTAAAGGTTTAACGTCGGACCTCTTTTTAACCGATAGTTACGGTTTCATCAGCCCCAGCTGTAGTTGAGTCTCCGACTGTCCCTAAATCCCAGCGTCTGGGTTGATGTTGTTTCTGTGCAGGACAGCGAGGGTGGAGAGCCGAGCTGTTGTGTTGCCGAGACCCTTTCAACAGGTGACGCAGGTACTGGAACCGAGGGGATGAAGTGTTGATGTGACGCCTCCTCCCCCCGTCTTGCTGGCTCACGGCGGCGGCTGCTGTGGACCTGGAGTCACCGTTGTCCCTTTTCTTCCCCCAGAAGCAGATGTAGAAGAGGGAGGTGTGGATGGAGGAGCGACCGATGGAGGAGCAGCGACTGCAGAGGAAGAGACGGCTTCTGTCCCGGTGAGTTTCCACATCAGCTGCAACATCTGGTGATCTCACAGCTGGATTGTTTGGTGGGTTGATCGAACTGGTCTCCTGTTTTCTTAAGTCTGTTGAGGCAGATGTTGCTCCAGATGTTACAGAGGACCCATGTGAAGCAGATGTTGCTCCAGATGTTACAGAGGACCCATGTGAAGCAGATGTTGCTCCAGATGTTACAAAGGACCCATGTGAAGCAGATGTTTGTCCAGATGTCACAGAGGATCTACGTGAAGCAGATGTTTGTCCAGATGTTACAGAGGATCCATGTGAAGCAGATGTTTGTCCAGATGTTACAGAGGATCTACGTGAAGCAGATGTTTGTCCAGATGTTACAGAGGATCCATGTGAAGCAGATGTTGGTCCAGATGTTACAAAGGACCCATGTGAAGCAGATGTTGGTCCAGATGTTACAGAGGATCTACGTGAAGCAGATGTTTGTCCAGATGTTACAGAGGAACCATGTGAAGCAGATGTTGGTCCAGATGTTACAACGGACCCATGTGAAGCAGATGTTGGTCCAGATGTTACAAAGGACCCATGTGAAGCAGATGTTGGTCCAGATGTTACAAAGGATCCATGTGAGGCAGATGTTGGTCCAGATGTTACAGAGGATCCATGTGAAGCAGATGTTGGTCCAGATGTTACAGAGGATCCATGTGAAGCAGATGTTGGTCCAGATGTTACAGAGGACCCAGGTGAAGCAGATGTTGGTCCAGATGTTACAGAGGACCCATGTGAAGCAGATGTTTGTCCAGATGTTACAGAGGATCCATGTGAAGCAGATGTTGGTCCAGATGTTACAGAGGACCCATGTGAAGCAGATGTTGGTCCAGATGTTACAGAGGACCCATGTGAAGCAGATGTTGGTCCAGATGTTACAGAGGACCCATGTGAAGCAGATGTTGGTCCAGATGTTACAGAGGATCCATGTGAAGCAGATGTTGGTCCAGATGTTACAGAGGATCTACGTGAAGCAGATGTTTGTCCAGATGTTACAGAGGATCCATGTGAAGCAGATGTTTGTCCAGATGTTACAAAGGATCCGTGTGAAGCAGATGTTTGTCCAGATGTTACAAAGGACCCATGTGAAGCAGATGTTGGTCCAGATGTTACAGAGGATCCGTGTGAAGCAGATGTTGGTCCAGATGTTACAGAGGATCTATGTGAAGCAGATGTTGGTCCAGATGTTACAAAGGACCCATGTGAAGCAGATGTTGGTCCAGATGTTACAGAGGATCTACGTGAAGCAGATGTTGGTCCAGATGTTACAGAGGATCTATGTGAAGCAGATGTTGGTCCAGATGTTACAGAGGATCTACGTGAAGCAGATGTTGGTCCAGATGTTACAGAGGATCTATGTAAAGCAGATGTTGGTCCAGATGTTACCGAGGATCTATGTAAAGCAGATGTTGGTCCAGATGTTACAGAGGATCTATGTGAAGCAGATGTTGGTCCAGATGTTACAGAGGATCCGTGTGAGGCGTTGGCTGAGGACGCAGATGAGGTCAGATACTGTTCTGGACACTGAAGACTTTTATTTTATTTTTTTTAACGTTAGTTTAATACTTTCATTAAGACGTATCGTATCCATTTGATTAATTAGATAATCCGTTGAACATTTTTTCAAACTAATTTTATTTTGTGATATTAAAATTGTGCTTTTTTGTTTTCTTGTAGGTCCAGAATGAATCAGGTGGTGAGTCAGTTTTCCTTCAGTGACTCGATTAATGAGACTAGAAATGAGAAATGTTAAATTTTCCAGCAGTTGAAGGTTTTTCAAAGCGAGCTGCACGGCCAGCCCGGGTCACTCCTGCACCGGGTCACTCCTGCACCCGTCACCTGCTGTGGTGATGCTCATGCGCAGCTTTGTCTTCACAGAAACCCTCTCAGGAGCTGCAGTGGGAGCTGGAGAAGTTCCCCAGGCGGGCGACGTGCCATCTGCTTTCATTCCTGACAAGGTATGAAGATCAAACTGCTCCAAACATGAAGGTTTGAATCTGGAGAATCCGGAGTTAACGTGATCCTCTGTTTCAGCACAACCTGACAGCCGGAGACAACGCCTCCTCCCTTCACGAAGAGCCACGTTCTGGTTCGTCATCTCGAGTCTTTCACGTCAGACTGGACACATTCTGAGCTTTTTCCTCCAAAACTGTGTTTTATTTTCCCTCTGTGCAGTTCTGTCGGCTGATATGGAGCCACACTGCAGCATCGATATGGTATGATTATTTAATTTTATCCACAATGAAGCTCAAACACGCGTCATCTCTGAGAGGATCCTGTTGCTCCGTGTTTAGGCCGCTTTGTTGGAAAAACTCAAGTGTCTTGTTATCGAGACGTGTCCAGCAGAGACTCTCCAAGGTATCACACCCACTTCTAACCGACCAATCAAAATCCAAGGTGAAGTCTGAGCTCAGCTGTGCTTTTTGGTTAACTACTAACGAGTGTAAACATGATAACTGTCGCTCCAGCGCAGAAACTTCTGCCTGTGGACTCGGAGGAGCTCGTAGAAGCAGAGGACGGACCGGACGCTGAAGCCCCTGAAGCCTCTGAAGCCTCTGAGGCCCCTGAAGCCCCCGAAGCCTCTGAAGCCTCTGAGGCCCCTGAAGCCTCTGAGGCCCCTGAAGCCTCTGAGGCCCCTGAAGCCCCCGAAGCCTCTGAAGCCTCTGAGGCCCCTGAAGCCTCTGAGGCCCCTGAAGCCTCTGAGGCCCCTGAAGCCTCTGAGGCCCCTGAAGCCCCCGAAGCCTCTGAAGCCTCTGAGGCCCCTGAAACCACGGAGCCAGAGGAAGCCAACACCTCTGACGGTGAGGTCACAGAATCTTCACAAATATTATATCGTATAAAGTAGATTTCTGTCGACCACATGCTTCTCGTTTATTCTTGTTCTCTTTCTTTTCTGTCAGACTCACGAGAAACACAGACTGACGACGTTAAACAACACCCTCAGAAAGACACGGAGACTGAACTAAAGGTAAATATAGAAAAGTGATGACTGAGCTGCAGATTTACTTAAATAATAACTGCTGTGCCCCCCCCCCCCAGAACCTCAGGGACGCTGGGCTGTCAGAGGAAAACTCACGGCCTGCTGAGGACAGTTCAGGTGAGTTCTTGCACGCTTTGTATTTATAAACTATAACACTGATCTGATTGAGATGATAGTTTTACAACGGATGAGTCCACTTGAACGGACTTATGGATTTAAAGGGGGCCTATTATGAAAAACACGTTTTATCTTGCTTTAACATATATAAAGTGGTCTCCACTCAGCCTGCCAACTCAGAGAAGGAGGAAAGCAACCAAATTCTGCAGTGTCTGTACAGCCGCCCGGATGAGCCGTCCAGTGTGATGTGGATCTACGAGCCGTTCAGATTCTGCTCCTGTCGTTATGTAACGTCGGGAGCAATGCGTGAAACCAAGCCCACAACTAACTCCGCCGGCCGGAGCTTCCACCATTTTTTCGTAGCGGTGTATCGCGTCATTTAAGCAGCTAATCAGCACAGTTCCTCATGATCATAGCCCCGCCCACTCAGAATCCTGCATAGATAATGAGGTTAGAAACGGGGTAGATTAAGGGTGCTTTCACACCTGTGGCCTGTTTGTTTTGTTCCGATTCAGGGGCTAAATCGATACAGTTGTTTCGTTTCTCGTTTGTGGGGTTTGTGTTCACAAGGCAAACGTCTGTAGCGGTTCAAAGCTGTTAACAAATGCCATGCGCGAACCAGCTGTTCTTTGATTGGTCAGAAATTAACGCGGAAGGAGTTTCCTCTTCCGCACCCCGGGATAAACAACACGGCCCTTTCACAGAGAGGGCGCAAAGCGCAGACCGCCGCCGCCTTTCCCATTCATTTATGTGCGACCGTTCTGCGGCGGACGAGAGGCCGCCTGCCGCAGGGTTTGCGCT
This sequence comes from Cololabis saira, assembly GCF_033807715.1. Classification (NCBI taxonomy): domain Eukaryota; kingdom Metazoa; phylum Chordata; class Actinopteri; order Beloniformes; family Belonidae; genus Cololabis; species Cololabis saira. The sequence goes on from NC_084604.1 coordinate 15,608,099, forward strand.
GCCCGAATTGAACATTGTTTAATTTCACCGTGCCGCGCTGGGACGACATCTCGGCACGTCCAATAGGAGAGAAGGTGGTGGAGGCTGCACCGACTCTTCTCCTTGCACCGCGGCAGCACGTCTCGAATGGAATCAGGCCGAGAAAGCCTCTCCTAGGATATCTCGGCTTGCTTGTTTTTTTTTTGCCGCATCCGAGCGCAATTGCTGTGTTCATATATACCAAATTAATCGATCTTTAGGGGGAAACGCTCCCTGTTCTGGAACAACTGCTCCAAACGGGACAGGTGTGAAAGCACCCAAAGACATGGCTTAGAGACTTAATTTATAATATATTTAGCAAAAAAAATCAAAAGCTTGTTTTTAAGACATTCAAGGCCTGTTTAAAATAGGTATTAGATGCCATAACAGGTCACCTTTAAGTAATTCTGACTTCAGGTTTTATTTTTTTTTTAGTTTATTTTTAAAAAACAAGAAAAAAGACAAAACAAATGCAACAAAACAAATACAGGTGGGCATTCCACCACATAAAGAAAAACAACATCAAAACACATTTCAAGTTACATCTTCAAAAAGGAGTCGGAGGAAGTATAAACTTATTTAATCCCACCCCCTTTTCCACAACTAAACTAAAAATTATGTCTATTTATTTTTTATACTATACACTAATTTGTATAAATATGTCATTTTTACTAAAATAACCTGTTTTGATACAAGATGTAAGCTCTATCATAAATATGATATAAATATAATATAACTATGATATAAATATAATACGTATATCTAAGTATATAAACATACAAAGACAACATGACAATACCAGAACACACACAGCTGGTGATCTTTAAAGCGACACTAAGTAACTTTTCCACCTTAATATCTTATTTCCAGAGTCAGTGTGATGGTACATCAACTTACAACAGGTTTAATGACACCTCTGTCATGATCTGAGGGGTCTGTATCGCCTTCACTGGCACTATTTAACTTTGAGGAGCATGGTAGGAACCCTGCCACACTAAAAAACTACACATTTTTACGGCTTTGACTGCTTTACGGCATACGTCACTTCCCCCTCCTTCCCGATTCACAGTCGAGACGAAAATGGGCGGGGCGTGGAGCGCAGAGCTCCGCAGAAGCTGGTAACCCGTTGCTGCGTTGTGGCTGCAGCAGCTCCACACAACAGACGTGGGGAAAAGATCGCTAATGGTTTAACTTTTCACCAGTTTCCTGCTCGGAGGCAGAACCACGGAGGCCGGCCAATTATCTGAGATAACAAATTAAAAGAGTAAAAGAGTCGTCGGCTCGGTTGGATCGCGGCTTTAACGACCAAACACCGGCTTCCACACAGTAAACCACAAACACTCACACAGACCGGGTCGGATCAAAACACGGGTTTTATTCCCCACTTCGCCAGCTAAACGCAGTTGCTGGCCAGCTCTCTGCGGTGCAATTAACCCCAATCTTCAGATAAAACTAGTTTGTTGAGGAAAAAATATTAACTCTTATTTGTAGCTGCAGAGGAAAAAAATAATCTCACGAGGAAAACAAAAATATTGCTCACGCCTCGGAGCCTCTTCAACATAATATAGCAGTCAAAAAAAAAGAAAAGAGAAGTAAGAGGGATACAAAACATGTACTGTATGTTGTACTATTGTACAAATTTATTGAAACACATGGCGAGTCAAACATTTACCAAAGCAGCTGCCAGACACTCCTAAACAAGGTAGTAAGACGGTGGTTCTGCAGAATTGCGGCAGTAAATCCTTCTAAAGAGTGCAGCTCCGACGAGGAGCTCCATTCTTCAGTAGGGATTTCATATGGATCCAGACCGTTAATAATCATTATTTTCTCCATATACTGCTCCCTGGCTTCCTTGTTTAAGGTATCCCGGTAAATTCCATTTCCTTTCCAGCAGTTTAACATCTTTTTTTTTGCGTTCCGTCTGTTCACTTGGTGAAACAGAAAAGCGTCCCGTCTTCTCTCAAAACAAATGCACGCGGCGGGACAGGAGTTTTCCGGCAGTACGCGGTGGTGCTCATGGGAAACGTAGTGTTTTTTCTGGTAAAACACTACCGCTTTTGTCCAAAAGATGCCGCCAAACTCAGAAAAGCTGAAAGTTACGTTGTGCTGCTTTAAACACAGTCTTCACTTTTTACCTCAAATAAACCATTTCTTTATATTTCTTCTTAAATTGTTTTATGTTTGTACATTCTTTCCACAATCCAGTTTAATTCCACAAACTGATACACAAAAACTTATTTTTGTTGTATGCAAATTCAATTCAATTCAAAATACTTTATTGATCCCTGAAAGGGAATGAATCGTTGCAGTCGTCATGATTTCACTCTCTTCAAAGAGGTTCATGGTGCAGGCAGCAGCAAGATACAACCTTTTAAGAATTAAGAATAATGTCTTTCAACATTTTCTGAGTTTTCAGCCATTCAAAGCAACACAGACACGCTTTTCAACATCAGATATCAGTTTGGTTTGAAGGAATATTTAATCACTTTTAGGAAGTGTTTAGCTTTCATTGGCTCTCGTCTCCGTATCTACCAAAAACCAGCCAAAGTGACTCTGGACTTCACGGTTTTCGTCTCTCGTAACATGTTTATCAGCAGCCATGAAACATCTCAGTTTCCCAGGACATCATGGCAGAGGCGATGGCGAAACCGAAGAGTTTCTGCAGCATTAAATTGCTCGATTTGAACCTCCCAGATTCCCAGAAGTTCATGATTGTGGTGCTTTTCCTTTCATAAAGCTTCGGCGGGTTTTGAGTGTGACCTTTTATTTATTCTTTATTTCATTCATTAAAGGAAAAATAAAACAGCTCAATATAATTACAACAAATCTATTTCCTTGAATGAAAGGGAACAGAAAGAAGACTAAGCTTATTTTATCTGTCCCTTTTTCCTAAGCAATCAAATTTCAATTAATGTAATTATAAAAAAATTACAAATTACGCAATTTAAAAAAAAAAAAAAAAACACTTTCCAATAAACGTAATAAAAAAACAAAAAACTACAACAAATAAAATAACACAAAATAGCTTTTGTCAAACACAGATAGTCGTATTCTTTTTTTATTCTAAGAAAAAAAATATGATGGTGCTAAAAAGAGAGGGAAAAAAAGAAAACCCACCTAACAACAATTATCATGATATTTCTGATATTTCAAACTGGCTTTTATTATTGTTTTAAATGTAATGTTTGATTTGCATTCTTTGGCTTGATTGGCTTTGATTGTTCCATAAACTGATACCTTTTACAGAAACACAACGTTCCACTAATTTTGTCCTGAATTTTGGTCTTTTAAAGATCTCTTAAGTTATACTTATTTTCTCTTTTTTCACATTTTTTTCTGTATACCTGGAGTAGCTCCTCCGGCTCTCAAGCATCCTCTGAACTGTAAAAGTGAACATCTGTCTTGTCGTTGCTTTTAGACGTCCAGCCCTCAGAGAGGACTCGAGCGAAGGACGAGGTCGTCACCAGCAGCCACGTTCTGCCCGTCGAGGAGCAGCCAGAGAACTAACTACCGTTGCCTTCCTGTTGCAGTTCATCCACTACATGTTTAACTGAGTTGCAGCTCTGCTCCGTTTGCTTTGTTTGTTCTGAGTTCTCGGCGCCGGTCTTCATTTATTTTGAATCAGCAGGTCGTCTTTACTCCTTTTATTATCCACGTTTGTGGATCTTCTTGTGTTTGCTGTAGTTACAGGTGTTCTAGGCTGTTGCACGTTTCTTTGAAGAATTTATTTATTTTTTGTTTGATATAGAAGTGACATTTTTGTATTGGCTGTAAATGCATGCTTGGAAAATATGTTTATGTTGGTCAATACATGTTTGAGGTCTGTAGAGACGAGTTGTCTGTCTTGATTGAAGCGGCTGAACCTCACGTCTGCTAGCGCTGTCGGTCGTCCAGGTCTCTGATCCTCGGAGGCTTCGAGCCAGCGATGGTTTCACTTCATCCAGAACCAGTCGGGCTGAAGACGAGCCGTCGGACCATTCTGGGTGGAAAGTTTCAGTTCGGTGTTTCCGTGACAACTGGAGCATCTCTTCACTTCCACAAGAATGATTTCACATAGCAGGCAACCTGGTAAAGCTTTGTGTCTGGGGTGTGTGGTGTGGTGAGGGGGGCAGAAGGAGGAAGACGAAGCCTTTGACGTTTAAATTACAATCAAGGTTTATTTATTGGATTTGTTTTCTGTAAAAATGCTGTTGTATAAAAGTGCTGAGCGTCTTTCACAGAGGAGGAACTCGACCGTGAAGTTTGGCACATAACGTGTTCACGTGGCCGTTGTAGTGTTCAGCTACACGTACGAGTCAGAGCGCGCTACGCTACTAAAACCAATCTGCAATCAGACCCTGACCTCGTCGATTGTTCAGATACGAAGGTCTCACATCAATCAGTTACTCGTCTCTCGGGGGACGATTATCTAGATAACTTTAATTCTGTTAAATTTCTTTACAAAAATAGAAGTGATTCAAAGAATTCCTTTAAAAAGAACCCAAACTAATACAACATGTATGGCTTGATTGATTAACATGGACATGGGTTGCGTTAATATGAGTCCCAAGGTGCTTTTAAAAAAAATATATTTAAAGATTAAGAGAATATCCTTCCTATAGTGCACCTTTGTTTACGTTGCAATGCATTATTGTTGTTAAAGATGGGCCAGGGTGAAAAGCATTTTGGGAAGGCGACACTATCTGTTGCCACGGTTACTTAGCGAGAGAGAGCAACGGAGAGACAGCGGATTGTTGATGTTTTGGACATGGAGTTTCCCGGGAATGAAACCGACGGCGCGGATCTGTACGACGCAGCAGCGGCTTCCTGAAATCAGCTGAACTGGACAGCAACGCTGCGTCCGGCTGAATCCTTCATGATCTGAGGGTTTGTGATGTGAAGTGTGCGCGTCTCACGACATCGACCCACACTGCATTGCGCTGCATAAAGCAAAGGCGGACGTTATCATTTTAAAATATATAGAGTAATCCCTCCTTTTTCCAACGTTACGTTCCAAAAAAGAACCCGTGATAGAATTTTTTTTACAATTATTATACAAGGCTTCAAATTGCGGAGATCAGCCCCACCGCGACCCGATTAATTGGATTTGAACGGGAGAAAAATAAAAATGATTATAAAAAAAATACAATAAGTACAGTAGGACAGATAGTGACTGGCGCGTATTTCAATGCTCTTCTGAGCCGCTGCATCCTGACTCGCTCGGTAGTGTCTTTTTCTCCTAAAGCCGCGGTGCAGGTGTGTTTTTTTCCAGAGAAGAACATAGTTATGGTTAGTTATTGTCGCTCTTTTTTCTTCTGGGCAAAAAGATTCTTATAAACCGACATGCCACCATGGATTATATCTGAGACTGTAATGAACGATTCATCAAAGGGTCCCGTTCTTGAGCTGCTGCTGAAGCTCATTGGCCGTTCTCAGCATTGTTGCTAAGCGACCAGCGTTACTGACACAGGAAGTGAAGAAGCGGCGAGACTGTTAAGCCAATCAGAATGCGGAACACGATGCACAGTGCAAAGCCGTGAAGCAGCGAGACGTGAAAGGTGAACCGCGTTATAGCGAGGGATTACTGTATTAGAAAGATTTGATGCATTATTAAAGTGGTGATTTGGTAGGAGCGAGAGATTAAGGCACACTAGGTCCGGTAAATCGGATTAGTTGGGGTTCCTTTAAAAAAAGAAAATCGATAACAGGAAGTCTTGAGCCGCTTGTGCGCAACATTCAGGCCTCCTGAAACAAACGGCACTCCGCCGGGAGCTTCCTCTGGAAGAGCAACGGTTCTGCTGTTGAGGTAGACAGGCTTTCCTCTCGGTGGTTATTCCAAAAACTTGTTTCAAAATAACATTGAAAATGCCAAGTAGACCTGGCTTGACATTTCTGGGACTGTTGCGATGAATGTGGAGCAGGAGGCGAGAGCCGGCCGCCGTCGGGTCGCCCCGGGTTCTCCTGCAGCAGCGGGTCAGATGGAGGACTGGAGCAGGGTGACATTCGTTCCTGGAAGGAGGTTTTCGTCGTTCCCGTCGATCAGATGGTCCCACTGATTAAAGTTCTTCTGAAAACCTGCGAAGCCCAACAAATTAAAACCGAACAGACTCAACCAGAAGCTTGGAGTGACAGCGGCGGCGGGGAGGGAGGTGCTCGTACCAAGGTGGCGCTGCAGAAAAGCCAAGGTTGCTTTGTTGCAGAGGTCGATGGCAAGTTGTGGGTCGATCTCTCCCTTCAGCTTCATCAGCTTCCCGATCCAGTTTCCCGTCAGGAAGGTGAAGTCCGGGAAGCTCTGGTGGACCGTTCCCCTGAAGGAACCAGAGAAACGATGCTCTCATCAACCAGAACGTATCAGAGCTCCCCCTCAGCCGTCCGGATGCCGTACCTGATGGTGATCATCTTCCTCTGGATGAGGGCCGAGTCCAGCCTCTTCATGCGGCTGATGTTTCCCGCCCACTGGAACTTCTCGGAGTTGATGAAGAAGATCGGCTGCTTGATTTGAGGGAAGACCTCGTCCCCGACGGGAAACATCCAGGCGTCCAGGGCCACGCCGCACCTGGAATGGACGACACCGTGGAGTCTTGTAGGGGACATTACCCGTACGCATTACTCTTTAACTAACCTGCTTAGGATATCTAACTGCTGGAAACAAGAAGTACATGGAGACGAAGATTAAAGTGGTGAAACATGCCGTCTTCAGGTCTCCACAGATGTTTTAGGGAATCCCTAAACCGCCCATGTGCTCTGGTTCGACGGCGGCCGCAGTCTGGAGCGGATTTTCTACCAAGAACCTCTTTGTACTGAGCTGTACTCACCCTTTTCTAAATCATGAAAAAACTTTATTCCTCCTAATGAGCTGTCCTAGAAGCAAATGGACCCTGGTGAGTCTGATGCTGTGACTAAAGCCCATCTGTAAAATGAACTGCATCATGAAAAAGGGAAGCGTTATGTCCCCGTCTCCAGCAGACCCCCATGAGTCCGAGTAGGAATACACGGGTAGAAAATGAATGTATTAGAGGGGGCTGGTGGATTAAAACCACTCTGTCTAGCAGTACCGCTTCTGCCCACATGGGGGCGTCTAGATCTGTAGTGTTGAACTTCTGCTAAATTCTGCCCCCTTCAGTTACTGTCACCAGCTCAGACCGTTTATCTTGTTGTTTACAGGTTTATAACGGCGACTCCCTGCGTGTAAACCTTGTCCCAAGAGGTTTTAGACACATTTTGGACACAAAAGAACCATCTTTCATTTAAATAGGGCTTCAATTCGCCACAGAGGGATGTGAACGCGACCTAAACATGGACACAGTTGGTGATAAAGTTAAGCTGTAGGGGGGGGGTCTGCAGGTCCCAGTGCAAGCAGAGAAAGCCTTGTCTCGCCGTCGTCGTGATCACACCTGAACCACCCAGGATCACAACTGTTCAAGCACCACACCTGAAGATTAAATTAATTCACTTCTGACTGGTTTAAGTGGGAAAGACAGAACTACAGATCTCGTGCTACACAGCAGAAATAGATCTGAAATGATGAATGAATGATGCTGCCAGTTCCCAACTTTAGTTATAACTCAGAGTCTGCTGCTCGGTCGCTCAATAATCTCAAGTAAACTTACATGAGCAGGGATTAATATTAGTATTAATATGTTGTGTTGCTGCATAACGATTGCAGTAAAACACATTCAGCTCATGTTAACGGCAGAGTTAACAGTATTGTTGCTTTTATTTACCTCAGAACAAATGTAAATATCCCTGTTTATCATCTGGGGGTTCAGTTAGCAGCTCTGGTTTTTCTAAAGCGGCAGATGTCCGAGCTCCGGTCCCTGAGGAACTGACACTCAACAGCCATTGGCTTATCTGCGTTTGAGGGGCGGGGCTTCAGCACTTCTGATACCAGAGCTGCACTTCATTGTGTCTTGCGCCAAGAACTGACACATGACCTTTCCATTAACGCGCTGCCTCGTCTGATCAGGAGCGGCACGGCTACAGAGCAAGTATAAAAGTTCAAATCAACGGTGCAAAAACAGTGATATTTTGTTGAAGAACCCGAATCCAGACCCGTTTTTCCTTCTGATTATTAAGTGCTTACATCTCTTCATCACCCTAAATTCAATTCAAACATAGTTTGAGTCTCTGCAGTTGAATAAATGTATCTTTTTAAATACATACTTGAACTTAACCTCTTTGCACAGAGCCTCAATAACCGTGGCTCCGCCAAACGAATGCCCCATCGCTGCTATTCGACACAGGTCCATGGTGTTCTGGCAGAAGACGGGAAAATTACAGTCAGCAGTAGAAACGAACGTCAGCGTCCCGTGTGTTATATTTCTGAGGTTGGATGATTAAAACCCAACATGAAACCGCGCCGTTACCTCCAGCGTTGTCCAGTCAAAGCGCGTCTGCAACACATTTTCAACGGCGACTCCCGAGTTGATCTCGAAGAGTTTATTCAACGCCAGAATGCACTCGTCTGCTCTCTGCTTCACCTGAGGAGAAAAAAACAAGTCATCAACAGTCATATCATCGTTCCATACTATAATACCACCTCCACCATGCTGGACACACATTGAGTTCTGCTTGGGATCACAAGCTCGTCCTTTTCCTTCTCCTGACTTCTATCACCGTCATTCTGATTCTGACGCACGTTTATCTCGGTTTGGTCATCCTTCTTTCACCTGAAGAATGTACTCAACGGTTGATTCGGCTTCAGGTAAACGTCATGTTGTGTTTATTTAGTTTCTCCATCCTGATGACGGCCTCCTTCACTCACACTGAGCCCCCCTGAACATCGTGTTGGTAGCTTCAGTCAAACAGACGTCAAATGTCTTGGTCTTGAGGTAACAAGGGAACGGATCACATTTGGACAATTTACCTCTTTTTAGTCAACTGTCCAGATACTTTTGAGCCCCTGAATATGGAGATTATTTCTTTGAAATGGCTGTAATTCCTAAAGATAAATGCTTTGATCACATCTTGATTGTGTGTACAAGCTAAACCATAAAAACGTATCGTTTGGCAAATACTTGTGGACTTGGCCAAAGGTGGCCCTGTAATAAAACGTGTAACTCCACGATCTAAACGTTTATGAGTTGGTAGGTACTTATGACGACAAGATACGTGCTGTCAAGCACACTTTGCTGTTTTTCTTTTCATTCATCTCCGTCAAGTTCATTCCCTGTTTTTGAAAGCAACATGTTAACGCAGGAGCGGCCGATAGAGAGCGAGGGCGATGTAATGGTGAAACCAGACGAATGTGGTTTGAGCGTGAGGAGCAGACGTTGCGTAACGAGCAGCAGCGAAACCCACAGCACATGACGAAGCAGAGTTTCTTTTCCTCACAGTGACTCTGCACTTAGTCTGGATGTCGGCCCATGGTCGTACCTGCTTGTTTCGGAGCGGGAACTCGCTCTCGCCGCGCTGCAGCGCTCGGTAGTACATCCACTCCGTCACCAGCTCGCTCTGGGCCGCGGCTGGAGTTTGGCTCGAGTTGTCTTTCGCCTTCTCCTCGTCTGTCTTTTCACGAAAATAATACGTAGCCGAGGCGGACTGGTCTCTGCAGAACACAAACAAACATAATATCAAAGGGGATTTGAAAGAAAAAAAAATTACAGTTTTTATTTTTAGAAATGTGCCAAAAATAACAACCTTGTGCCTAATTGCTCTCCGGGTGGCCGCCCCCTGCTCCTAGTCTAACTAGTGATGGGTTAGAAGCACATTTCAGTGTGTTTCATATGATGTTTACCAACAAATAAAGATTATTCCTATAACTACTGCAGAAAAACTACTGGACGTTGCATATCTAAGAAGGGGAAAGCAGTTTTAGGTGTTTTTGAGTAATTTCTATGTTCCAGGACAGAAATCAGCTAAATGTGCTTCTCTCGGTGCGGCGGCCCAATACCGCTGTACTAACCAGATAAATGGTACCAAAAAATTGGACTGATAAGTCTGAGCGGACGTTTGAAGTGTGGGGCTGTGATGTCATAATGGAGATGGATCAGAGGGGTGTTTGGGGCTATTTATGGATTTTTATGGACTTTTATGGTGTTGTAGAAGGAAATAAATAATTGTCTTTTGATAGAAGTGTTTTGTAGTAAGATGTTTAATTGTATTTTAAACAGAATATGTATTTTGAATAGTTAATTTATTTTTAGGAGTAATGTGGAATGGACTAGTCCAGGTAGTTAAAGGGGACCTATTATGAAAAACACGTTTTTTCTTGCTTTAACATATATAAAGTGGTCTCCCCTCAGCCTGCCAACTCAGAGAAGGAGGAAAGCAACCAAATTCTGCAGTGTCTGTAGAGCCGCCCTGATGAGCCATCCAGTCTGATGTGGATCTACGAGCCGTTCAGATTCTGCTCCCTTTCGTTACGTAAACGAAAATGCAATTTACATCGGTTGGCCTCCGATGTGTGAAACCACGCCCACAACTAACTCCACCGGCCGGAGCTTCCACCATTTTCTCGTAGCGGTGTATCGCGTCATTCAGGCAGCCAATCAGCACAGTGCCTCATTATCATAGCCCCGCCCACTCAGAATCCCTCATAGATAATGAGGTTAGAGAATGGGAAGATAAAGACATGGCTCAGAGGCTGAATTTCTAATTTATTTAGCAAAAACAATCAAAAGCTTGTTTTTAAGACATTCAAGGCCTGTTTAAAATAGGTATTTGATGCCATAATAGGCTCCCTTTAAATACCTGGCCAGGTGTGGGTTTGAGAGGTTTTCTGTTTTTTGGTCCAATAGAGAATCAATGGAATGCCATAATTGAGGATTATGAATTCAGTTGAATTATTGAAGTGACGTTGCAGTTAAAGTTTAGTTAGTGATTGATTAGATTAGTTGTGTTATATTTGTTCTTTTTTTGTGTTTTTTTTTTTTCTCTTTGCAGGTCATTCTTGTGGCTAAAATCTAAGAAATAATAAATATATTTTGCCATTTAAAAAAAACTAACATCCATGACTTCAGCGCCCACACCCTGGGTGGGGTTGGTGAAAGGGCCTTTCTGTGTGGAGTTTGCATGTTCTCCCCGTGTTCCCCTGGGTAGCTAATGTGAGCTACCCTCACAAAAACATGCACACAGTCCTGGGCTACACATGCCCCCTCTGGCCAACCGGGGCGCCAGATGGGGTGGGGAGGATCCGGATGATCTGTTGACCCAGATCTAACTTAGGTAGGAGCACAGGGTGGTAAAAATGGGAAAAAATCAGGGATTTAAAAAAAAAAACTAATAAAAACACTAACACTGCCTCCAGTTGATCAACCCTCAGCCAGCTTGGCCGCACTGAGAAAAGCCTCTTTTGCTGATTTCTGTGTTAACACTTATTTCTTCAGATTTCTGGAGGAAAACTGTTGGAAGTTGCACATCCATGAAGGGGAGAAGCCGTTTTAGAGCAGTTTGGAAAGGAAGAAAGGGTTGCAGAGAGAGAGAGAGAAAAACAACATCCGTCATGCAACCAGAAAAGCTTTGGTTTCAACAGTTTCATGACACATCCTGTTTCAACGGAGCGAAGCCACGGCCGTTCGTCGTCCCTGCTGCTCGTCTGCATGTTTACGGGATAAACAAACCGTCACGTTTAAACATGTCACCAAAGTGAAGGAGAAGGAACTAAAACACGAGTCTGAGGCCAGGTCCAGTGATTTAACGCTGACTGAGCCGACACCTGACCACCGGTCGCCGCGGCCGCGTGGAGCACGGCCCGTCTGATGACGCGGCTGTGACGACCCACGTGCCCCGGCTGCGGCTTCAGCGTTTAACCCACGGCTGAATGTCCCTGACAAACCACCTCAGTCCACACGGGTGTCAACTCTGACCATTCTGTTCATCTCCATAAGGACCCCTTGTCTCTATACTGAAAAGAAATGTGATGAGCTGGTTCGTACCATTGTCCTCACACCCTTTCCCCTCTGCCTCCGCGGACAAACAGACGAGACTGCTCTCCGCTCGCTGTCACTGTTGGACGCCGTTCAGCCACAAGTTCTTCCAAATGACACGAGGCCTCGCTTTCACAATCACCTCGTCGTTTTAAACCCGTTTGAGACACGCGACCGCCCTCTCCGGCGTTAGCCGCGTCCTCTCGTGCAGGTACCTGATCATTTAGGAGACTTCTCTGCTCTGAAAACTTTAATATTGACTTTAATGGAGATGATAATAGTTACCTGTGCTCCACGGACGCGACGATGAAGCCCTGAGAGGCCAGTTCTGCACATATAGCTGAATACAAGGTCCTGGAGACGCCGGCGAGACAAAGAGCAGCTGATCAGTCCACCGTTTTATTGATTTAAAATGGCACAAGTGTTGAAAACAGGACAGAGTAACACCTGAAGGCCCCGAGGCCGTGGGAGAAGATAATCACCGGACATTTTTCATTGGACTTGAAAGGCGCGTCCAAGTAGGCTGGGATCTTAAAGGACCCTGAAATTAACAAAGAATGCAAACATTAGTTTATTTTATTTATTTTTAAGCAGCAGTTTTCAGCCAAGTCCCTTATTTTCCCAGCGGCTCCTAAAAAGTGGGCGTAAAAGTGCAGAAGTGAAACCAACCGCCTCATTATTCCTGCTAACTGTTGTCGAGGACCCATCGCTGTTGCTCGGCAACGCCTCGGAAAGATGACTCCCACGATGCCAACATCCCGATTCCGACTAAACCGGGAAGCAATTTGAAACTTTAGCAGAAAACAAACTTCTGCAAGTTTCAGTTGAATTTATAAAGACAAAAAAAGATTTTAAGTCTTGAAAATGTGACGCTTAAAGGAGCATGAGGCTCCTTTTAAGAAATGAGACTCTCTAGCGCCACCCTTCGCCACGATGGCCGCCGGGGGTACTGCAGCCAACAGTGAAGCCGGCACGGGAGAACGGGGAAAACGCACATGCAGCGTCATGTGACGTCACATCCGCAGCCCAGCGCGGGAAATTCGGGACCGAATTGCAGCACATTTTGCAGCACACAGCCTGTTCAAGGCAAAGGAGAGATACACTAGAGGGCTCATTCTTTTGGGTTTGGAACGCTTCATCTGACATTATTACTAGAAAAACTTAAAACGTATACAAATTTTTTTCATAAATCCTGCCTCAATCCTGCCTCAAGCTCCTTTAAATAAAGCCAGGATATGATTAAGATTAAGATATGAACACTGTTAGTACTTTAAAATCGAAGGTTTTCCGAGGCACATCAAGGAAGACGTAAACAGCTTCCAGCGCGATTAAACTGCTTTGGTTTGTTTTATTATAATATTGGGAAAGAAATGAGTTAGTGAGGATGCACCAAACATCAGCCGTCCCGATCAGAGTTGTCGGCGTAGGATCTGTAACCCTGCCGCCGTTGGCAACTTTTAATCTCTGGATCTGACTGGTTCGGTTCTGGTTCATCTCTTAAAGGTTTACGGGTCGGAGCTGACGGGATGTTTTGTGATATTTTAAACATCAACAAAAACACAGAGAGCTAGAGTCGTCCTCCCTTTCCCTGTGTGGGGGGGTCCCCTCTCTTTTATTTCCAGTTTATGAGAAACAAGAGCAGCGTGTAAAGACTGTTTTTTCTTTCTTAAAGAGAATTCGTGAGATGAGCAGCTCGAAGATGGCGAGGAGATCTTTTCTAGACACAACAAAAATTATTCTGTCTTAGAAGCAACAAAATTACTTATCCTTCCTTTAAGGCCCTCCTCCTGCTTATTTTATTTTTCTTCTTGTAAAGTAGAATAAAGTATCATTAACTACAGTCTGTTTGGAGGTATAATAGATGCAAAGACAATGAAAACAAGACAGAAATGGTCACCTGACGTCCACTTCAGGCCTTATTTTCCATCATTTTCCACGAGTTTCCTCGTCAGCTCAAAGTTAGTTTGGGTGATTTTTTTTGACAATTGTAGTAACAAGAGACTCCAAGAGTTCGTCGCTTCCTCAAAGTCATCAAATATGTATTCAAATAAAATTGAAACAGGTTCTTCTAACATGAAAAACCCGGAGAGATGAAGGGAAACTGCTTAGAATGATGGACAAACATTAAAAGAAAGAGGCATAAACAATAAATATGCAGCACTATCAGTTCCTGATTAGCACCTTTACCACCGTTGAGCTGCTTGTAAACACAAACGGCATAAATCCCCTGCTCCCAGTTCTGGTTCTCGCTCCTTATCTGGTTTAAATGAGGAACCTGCCCACAACACGGCTTTGTTTGGACCTCCAGCTGAAACCACGACTCTGACACATGCGGGACATGACTCGGATGAAGAGGAGAAGTTACAAGCCTCAACGCCAGAAGCTGGGGACATTTACACATAACAATAATAATAATAATAATAATAATAATAATAATAATAATGTGGAAACCTCCAAGGAAACGGTGAAGGACTTCTCCGTCAGTGTCATCCAACTGATTATGAGCAGCTGAAAACTACATTTTCACTGTGACAGTGAAATATACTTGATGTTATTAAAGCCACCTGATGGAGGTTTGACACTTCTGGCCATGAGGGGGCAGCATACGCTCCAAATCGCATACTTGCGTACTTATTCTCCGGTGAGAACACAATGGCACTTTTAGATTGAAACAGGACCTTATTTGCAAACTAAGGACAGAGTGTACGTAGTCCCCTGTGTCAGAAATAGGGCTGAACGATTAATTGCATTTGCGATAATATCGCGATGTGATAAAACAAGATTTTCTAACCGCAAAGGCTGCGATTTGACCAGTCACGTGATCTGGTCACGTAATGTGCGAGTGAGCAGAGCGGGAAGAGCAGAGCCGGCAGGGAGAAAAAGTCAACAGTGCCGCGTAACCATGGCTACCAGGGCCTCAGTGTTAGGGCTGGGCCGGGCGGGGCTTTCCTCTGCAGCCCGGTAGCGGAGTCGCTGTGAGCCACAGCTGCAGCTCGTCAGCTCATCAGGAGGAGAGGTTAAAGAGCTGCCAGTTGTTCATTGCTGGTTCGTTTTGTTAACTCTGGGAGCTTTGTTGGTTAGTTTGTTAGTTGTTTGCTGGTGTTTTTGTTCTCCCTGTGATTTTTGAGTTACTTGTGAAGAAGTTCTGACTTCCCTGTGGGAGTTTTTCTATTAAACTACGCCTCGTTTTGGCTAAAGTTTAACCCGGTTTGGTGTTTTGTGATTGGATTCAGAGAGAACGACCCATAACACTCGTGTGTACAGACGTGTGTAGACGTGTTAAAGAGGTAAAGCCACAGATTTTTCTTTATTGTTGTAATCTTATATATTTATTATAAACAGGGGTGCACACAAGCCGGGACTCCAGGGCTAGTCTACTGCATGTTTTAGATGTTTCTCTGTCTTCAACACACCTGATTCTAATCACTGGTCGTCATCAACATGTCATCAAGGTTTACACAACTCTGTTGGTGACACAGCCTTGTCTATCAGGGTTGTGTTGAGGCAGGGAAACATCTAAAACGTGCAGTAGACTGGCCTTCGAGTACCGGCTTGTGTGCACCCCTGTTTATAAAACAGACTGATTTATTGCTTGTGTAGCTGAAAAATACATGAGAATAGGACCTTGAAAAAATAATCGCATATTAAATCGCAATCGCAATATTGAGGAAAAAAATCGCAATTAGATTATTTTCAAAAATCGTTCAGCCCTAGTCAGAAAGTTGTCATGAAAGGGGAGTACAGCCCATGTGT
Source organism: Cololabis saira (assembly GCF_033807715.1). Classification (NCBI taxonomy): domain Eukaryota; kingdom Metazoa; phylum Chordata; class Actinopteri; order Beloniformes; family Belonidae; genus Cololabis; species Cololabis saira. The sequence goes on from NC_084604.1 coordinate 15,623,716, forward strand.
CCGGCCCTGGCGGATCTCTAGTGGGATTAAGTTATTATAGGACTTGTCAGAAGATCAGCACAGCCCATCCGGGCTATATGCCCCCATGTGATCCAAAAATACCCCTTATCCACCAGTTCCAAGGTGGTTCTGATTTGGAACCGGGCTTTCTGTTTCCACTGACAAAGAACTGGCTCTGGGCCAGAAAAACCCATTCCAAGGTAGCACCAACTCTATGCTGGGCTAGAGGAAAGAACCGCTTACGTAAGTGGAGGAGATGGAGTTGTTAAGACCAACGGCAATAGCAAGACTGGGGGACGGCGACATTTTCAAATAAGTGACAAATTGATATGGATGCAGCAAAGCATCATGGGTCTGAGGAGGAGACAACTTGTCTAGCAATAAGGTCCACGGAGGATGCTACGCAGACGAAGTCGGTATTAGAAAAATACGTTGTTGTTGCTTCAACTTTCACGCCAACACAAACGCAGCGACGTAATTCACGTTTGCAGCGACATATCTAGCGTGGCTCCCCTTAGCACCCGAGCTATGAAAAAGCAAACCGGTTCTCAGCTGGTTCACAAGTTGAAAGAGTTGTGAACCAGAACCAGCCCTGGAACTGGTTTGGTGGAAAAGGGGTAACAGTGGTATTATTACATACAGTGGCTTTAAATAGTTACACATAGAGTGAATAATTCAAACTAAAGTGAGAAACGTACCAAAGAGGTAGTTGAAAATCCTTTCACTGAGACTCCTTCTGATTTTCATGAAGTCTCCCAGTCCGTTAAAATACTCCCTGCACGGGATCCAATCAGGTTTTTCTGCTTCCTCCGTCTCTTGACAAGGATAGTAAAGCCTGAAGAAGCTTCCCTGGTAACGAGACAGAAACAAAAAGGTTAAATAAATAAATAAATCATAAAACAAAAGCACCACTGTCAAGTGTGATGGATATAATGGCATTTGTGTCCACTAGTTTCCTCATATTACGTTTCTTACTGGACCAGTTGTACCTCTAAACCTGAACAAAGCTCTTATTGCACTCAAAGAGACAAACATCTGCGTTCACCTGTGCGCTGTGGTCCATCATGAAGTCTGTGCAGCCCACGGGATGGGGGCCCTTGGCCTTCGGGATCCCCAGGTTATTACTGCCCGAGTTCCCCATGGCAAGCAAGCCCAAAGTGTACCTCCTCTGCTCTGTCAAATGAAGACACACATATCTGAAGAGAAATGAGAAATGCTATGAAATGACCCAAAATGTGAATAAATTGAAAAAAATGCACGCCCTTTTAAGGAGACCACAAGATTTCATCATGTTGGCAGGTTATGAAATCTTTACTTCGTTAGAGATGTGTTTTTATCAAATAAATTGAGGTTACATAGTTTACTGGTGACACACGTGGCTCATAACTGAACCAAAAGCAGCCTAGTTATGAGTTATTACATCCAGTACTGGAGTTGAGGGGGGATGAGGGGGGATGGCATCCCCCCTGAAATAAAAACAGTAAAAATCATCCCCCCTGTAAAACTGACATCCCCCCTTTCAATCCCTTATGTCATTTCATCAATGAATGTGGTTTTACTGTTATTTCAACATTTAGAGTCATCACCAGAAAAATAACACCAGAAAAATAAGTTATTTGACAATTTTCACCTGTTTCAAGTAAATTTTCACCTGAAATAAGTAGAAAAATCTCCCAGTGGGACAAGATTTATCTTCTCATTACAAGCAAAGAAATATTGTTCCACTGGCAGATTTTTCTACTTATTTCTACTTATTAAATTGTTGTTTTTTCCAGTGATGAGTCTTGTTTTAAGTGTAATAAGATTTTTTTACTAAAATGAGACATTTTAACTAGAAAAATAAGCCAAATATTCTTGTTAAGATTGTGAGTTTTTGCAGTGATCCATTTTACTTATCCTGTGAAGGACAGAGTCATATTGATAAGTTCAGAAAAGTGTTTTTTATTGTTGTGTTTTGATGTATTTGATGTAAGCCCAGTGGATATTTAAAGCTTACAGAAGGCTGCATTTAACTGCTGCTATGTCATTCCTGCAGTATTTCTGCAGGTGTTTTGGTCACTGCTATTATTTGTAATATATTATATTATTTGTAATGAGCACAAATTATCTGTCCCCATATGATAAAATCCACCATCCCCCCTGATTCTTTTTTTACACCTCGAGTACTGCTCCTAACTGAACCAAGAGCAGCTTAGTTATGAGTTATTACATCTACATAATCACACAGGCCCAGGAATGAACAGTCTTTGAATAAGAATGTATAGTTTCGGCTCTTACCCGTCTTTCTCGCCAACCCGTAAATGCTCTTGACGGATAAAAGCACAAATCCTACATGAGGAAACATCGACCTCTGCTTTCAAAGGCGAAGCTGTCACTTACAAATACAGCATTAACAACTTCATAAAGGGGGGGGGAGAAACCGTCCTACCGGGGATAAACCGGCTTTTGGTGTTGCTAAATCAGTTACGTAACATTTCCAGATGCGTAATATATCTTTGTGCGGACCAATGTACCCGAAACGAGTCACTTGGGAGCGGTTTGTTTGTGTCACTTTAGCCACCAGTGCAGAAAGAGGCTAAACCAGAGACCTCTATGGACTCGGCTCAGTCACGTGACTGAACCCGGTCTGGGCTCAGTCACGTGACCGCCGGTGTTCTGCCGATTTCTGCTGCTTTGCCAAAAAAATGCTCCCTAATGGTTTTCTACCTTTGCAGAGCTACAATTTCACTGTATTTTACTCCCTAGCCCACTTCCTTTTCCCCCAAGTGGTCCTTGTCTCTTGGCAGGCCGTCATTGTAAATAAGAATGTTCTTAATGACCTGCCTGGTTAAATAAAGGCCAATGAATGAATTAATATCAAATAAAGTTATATAATTGCTGTTGTTTATTTCTCTTTATCGTATAATGTGCACAAAGTGTAATGCAATTCATGTCATGGGTAGTGCATTTTGAATAATCAAATACTCAACATCCCATATTATCCATTTTACATCGTGCAAGAAATTATGCAAATTTTGAAAATCGATTGTGCGCATGCGCAGAACCACAAAGTTTATTTGTAAAGCACTATTCAACACAAGGTAATTCAAAGTGCTTTACATCAACATTAAAAGCGGCAGGACACAATTAAACAGTAAATAACAAATAAAATGTGGACTCACTTCTGCACGTGCACACCGAGAAATTGTCTGTTTATATCCATCTTTTTTGAACGCTGTTTTTTTTTTTTTTTTTTTTTTTTTTTTTTTTTTAATTCTTGCTATTATTTCAATACAATGTATTTTTCCTGGTGAGAACTTTGAATAAGCCCATTTAGGGCTTCCTTTCTCACCTGCACATATTTTCATGTTTTTTTATGTTCATTTAAACTTTTGTACCGTTTTTTTTTTTTTTTTTTTTTTTGTTGTGCAAATAAACAAATCAAATAAACAAATCAAAAAAATTGAATAAAATTAGGAGAAAAGAAGATAAAATCGTAAAAAGCAAGTTGCTGAAAACTAAAGGCAGTAGAGTACCACAGGTACACATCTCATTCGCGGTTTTCAGAAAGTATTTAATTTAAGAGTACGCTTAAATAACAAATAAAATGAAATAAAATGATAAGAAAAGAGGTCAAATAATAAAAAGCACAAGTTGTTAAAAATAAGGGCAGTAGAGTACAGCAGGTAAGTATTTAATTTAAGAGTACGCTTCAGTAAACAGCAATGTTTTTATCCTGATTTAAAGGATCTACAGTTGGAGCAGACCTCAGGTCTACAGGAAGTTTGTTCCACCGGTGAGGAGCAGAATAACTGAACGCTGCCTCACCTTGCTTGGTTCTGGTTCTTGGGAACCACAACAAACCAGATCCAGATGAACCTCAGGGGTCTGGGAGCTTCATAGGAACTAACAGATCCAGCATGTATTTTGGTCCAAGACCATTCAGGTCTTTGTAGACCAGCAGTAAGATTTTAAACTCTATCCTTTGACTCACTGGAAGCCAGTGTAGTGATTTCATGACTGGTGTAATCACTACAAACAAAAACATCCAAAGAGAAACGTTATACCAAAACAAATAACGTGCATGCTATGTAAATTAAGAAAAGACTACCAAAATGGTATTATCTCTTACGTTCGCCCTCATTGCCGATACAAAGAAGAATGTACACATGTATGCGTGTAGGTGTGTGTGTGCATGTGTGTGGGTGTGTACTGGTATGAATTATGTATGTATAGTATGTAGGATTTGATGTATAGACACAATACACATGCATGAGATGAAATGACAACCTAAATTGGTTTTGTCAGTTTCTGAAGCATCTTTTCACTTTCTGTTTTCAGAGCTATTACTGTATTATAATAATAATAATAATAATAATAATAATAATAATAATAATAATAATAATAATAATAATAATAATAATTATTATTATTATTATTATTATTATTATTATTATTATTATTATTATTTTGTGTAGCCTCATGATACTTCATTTGTTCTTTTGTATATTCTATTATGTTAAAAGAAGGGCAAGATAAGCTTTATGCTTCAATGCCAGACATTTCGGTCAAAAATCACCATGTTGACCAAAGAAAAACCTGTAAATGTTTATTATCTTGCTATTGATTTGCATGCTTATAATTGACCGAAATAAAGATTAACTAACTAAATACTAAAAATGCGTCAACTCTTGTCTACACGGCTCTGGTTTTGGCCAGCGATTCTGATTGACAGCGTGCAGTCAACAAACACGTGCATTTGTTGACATCAGTTTTCTACCCTTTTATGCGTACTTTTCTTAAAAAAATTGTCAACCATTGAAAGTAACATGTACAATCATATAATATATTTTTATGGTGAAATCTTAGGTGTCTATTGTATTAAACGCCGACGCAGTTCCACTCCCGTCCTGCAGGGGGCGGTCGAGAGCGAGCTCCGCTAAAGCTGCACGGAGACCAGACGATGTAATGTGTTGACAAATCTGTCCACATTAGACTAATTTATCAACCGTTTCTGGCCTTGAAAATGAAACTGGTGAGTAAAGAAGACGTGCAGTGTAAAATACATCTTATATGATGAGCGATTGGGCACAGCAGCCTTTAACACAACGGTGTTTTTCACTGTTAGGAACGAGGCAGCTAAAAGCTAAGCTACAGTTTACAGTGTTTCAATGAAACTCAACCAGAATAACATCATTTTAACATCAGAATCAGAGTCAGGTTTATTGGCAGAGTCAGGTCAAACAAGACAGGGAATTTGACTCCGGTTATTTCGCTCACTGTACAGTAAATAGACAAATGACAGCTCTTATTAACATATATACAATTTTTTTTAAAGTGAAAGGTGCATTGTTACAGCATGTGATAGTGGTTATTATTATTATTATTATTATTATTATTATTATTATTATTATTATTATTGTTATTAGTATTATTATTATTATTATTATTATTATTATTAGTAGTATTAGTATTATTATTATTATTATTAGTATTATTATTATTATTATTATTATTGCACAGTGGTTGATTACTCTTTTTTTAAAGGGGCTCTAGTTTCCCTTTATTCCAGTTGAACAACTGCTCCACACTCTGTGACAGTTTTGAGCAGGAAATGAAACAAAGTACTAACATAAATCTGTTTAAAAAAAGATACAAAACATGATTTATAAACAGGTATATGGAAGAGGAAATGGGTTAACGAGGAGTGTGATAAACAAATAAAATAGGGAAAAAAGGTATATTATACTTGCTTAAGATATGTTTAGATATTTATGTGGATATTTATGTAGTATATATTATATGTTGAGAGGGATAGTTATAATTATGTAATATATGTTATATATTTATTAGGTATGTAGCATATATATATTTATAGTTTATATAGTGCATATTTATATATATTCATATAATATTTGTTTTTTCTATATATTGATATAATATTTATGTAATATTTATATTTTCTATATACTTATATGGATAATTATTTTGTAATAGGCATGTTTACATATTATTTATATAGAGTCATAGACTATATTTATATGGATATTGTGTAGATATAATAATAGCAATAATGTAAATTCATAGAGTTATAAAGGGGTAGGAACTAAGAAAAAGTGTATAGTTCTTCCTACTCCTTTTTTCGAACCTATGTGCAAATGAAGATGTTACTGTTTATTTTTTATTTTTATTTTTTTATATACATGTTCGAAAAAAATTCATTCATTCATTCATTCAAGTTGCAGACAGGAAGGGGGTAGAGAGAGAGAGAGAGAGCAGAATGGGGAGGACATGCAGCAAAGGTGCGCAGACCGGGATTCAAACCTGCAACTGTAGCCTCAGTATATGAGCCGCTTGCTCAACCCACTGCACCACCGAGCTCTGAGACTCTATGAGTGATGAGAGTTCATCAGAGCAACAGCTTGGGGGAAGAAACTGTCTCTGTGTCTGGAGGTTTTGGCTACAGAGCTCTGTAGCGCCGTCCAGAGGGGAGGAGTTCAGACAGACTGTGTCCTGGTGTGAGGGGTCTGCAGAGAAGTTACCTGCCCGTTTCCTGGTCCTGGAACGGTACAGGTCCTGGATAGATGGGAGGTTAGTCACAACTATCCTCTCTGCAAACGTAATTGCCCGTTGCAGTCTGTGCCTGTCTAGTTTGGTGGCCGATCCGAACCAGACAGTGATGGAGGAGCAGAGAACAGACTGTATGATGGCAGAGTAAAAGGTGGTCAGCAGTTCCTGTGGCAGGTTAAACTTCCTGAGCTGACACAGGAAGTACAACCTCTGCTGCGCCTTCTTTCTGACAGAGTTAATGTGGGTGGTCCACTTCAGGTCCCGGGAGATTGTGGATCCCAGGAACCCTGACAGTGCTGTTGAGGATGGTGAGGGGGGGGAGTGGCGGTGGGTTTTTCCTGAAGTCCACTGTCATCTCCACAGTCTTGAGCGGGTCCAGCTCCAGGTGGTTCTGACTGCACCAGTGGACCAGCTGTTCCACCTCCCATCTGTACGCGGACTCATCACCCTCCCGGATCAGGGAGATGACAAATATTTAACATTTGTTTGTTAATCAAACATTTAAATGAACTTTTCCCCTCGTATACAGAACAAGTAGATCATTTTGGGAGTAACTTGTGTGTTTAAGCAAACACAGTTCAGTCTGTTTAGTTGTGCTTGTTTGTTTTGTTTAGTTTCTTCTTCTGCACGTCGTTGTCCTTCCTGACTCGTGTTTTGTCTTCCCAGTATTGTTTGTCAGGTCATCCCACATTGCCCTGCAATGTCCTTAAGTTCAAGTCCACCACCATCATGTTGGACTGTGGACTGGACACCACCTCTGTCCTCAACTTCCTCCCGCTGCCTCTGGTGCACAGGTGAGACCTCTTTGTTTACAGGTGTGTTTGCAGCACAATCACAGCAACAAGGAAAAGGTCCCACTCACACCCAAACGATCAAAGCTTTTATGGCTTGTGGAATAAATGAAAGTTTGTAACTATTTTTGATCATGAGAGTTGGGCAGAAAAGGCGTTTAAATGAAGAAGCCAGTGGGAGTTGCAGTCACGGATGATAATTAAGTCTTTCTCAACTCTACTACAGATTAAGACTGCACCCCAAACATTTCACTTTCCCCTATTTTGCCCTACCTAACCTATTTATATACTTATTTATTTAATCGATTCATCTCCTATTTTATTTCATCATGTAAATACTGTAAATATTCAAGTTTAGTTTAGGTCTTTTTAATTATTGTGGACCGTTTATTTTTAAATTTTTTTTTTAATTATTCATTATTCTTCTATTTTATTACTTGTATTTTGCACCGTGGGTCGGAGAGGACTGTAATTTCATTTGTGCCGTATGTTGAAAATACAGCATATCTGACAATAAAGTTTGAAACTTGAACTCGAAACTTTTATGGCTTGTGGAATAAATGTAAAGTTTATATCTAATACACGTTCCAAGTTACACATTCCTTTAAAGCAGTATAAACGTCTGAAGCATTCAGTTGCTGACATTAAGAACAAGCAGTGTCTTCATAGAATATATTTGTTGCTGTGCAAAAGGTCTGTCCACGAGTCCCATTTCAGCTTGTAGTTTGTTCTGTGTTTGTAGGATTTTTTTTTTAACGTTATCCTTTTTTCTCAGTCCGCGACTCTCTAAACTGCCTGGTTGGATCTCAAAGGATGGAACATTAAACCTGGAAAAGGTGCGTCCAGTTATAGATGTTGGTGTGTTTCAGACTTGATGGTAGAATTATATATTCCATCATATCCCCAGTGTTTTTCACATTCTTGCTGATTTTTTTCATACGTATAATAAGATGTGAAAACACTACATGGTCCAAATATAAGAGCATCACCTACACAAATATTAAAAAGGCTCACTTTGGGGGAAAAAACCCACTTCGGATGCACCGAGTAGCCTCTGATTCCTTAAAACATCTGTATCCAAGCAGCCAACGACAAACACAATGTGGTTAAAACTCACTGTGAAACTTTAATAAAACTGCGTAAAAAAAGCTGATTGGAAAGAAAAAGCTTTGATTTGCACAGGAGCAGAAAGATTAGACGCTTTGGCGATGGAAAAGGGCTGTTTGGAGGAGCGCTGGGATTATCATTGATTATTATCGGAGGCATGGGCAACACAAACAGACAAAACTGTTCCTTTCCTTCTCCCCAGGAGCTGAAAGAATGTGCTGGACGGGTTTTTGTGGACTCGCAGCCAGAGTTCTGCCTCCCCGAGGTAAATAAACACATATGATGGTTAAACTGGACTGAGACGTGCTGCTTTGGTCAGTTATTCTCAGCTCTGAAGCTAAAAACAAAACAAAAACGGTTCTTTGTACATTAATTATATTGGATCTTTTCAAACTTTGTCAAACACAGAAAGAATTACTGGATCTGTCAACGATCGACGTCATCCTCATCTCCAACTACCACTGCATGATGGCGCTGCCGTACATCACCGAGCACACGGGCTTCACGGGGACGGTGTACGCCACGGAGCCCACGCTGCAGATCGGGAGGTGAGAGCACCAAAGATCCTAACGGCACCAGCTGACACGGTTCATGCTTTGTTGCTTTTTGTATTTAAAATCCAACCTGGACGCTCCACCCTTCTGCTTCCGTCCCCTGACGGTGTTTGGTAAACATGTTTCTTTGGTCAGGTTGCTGATGGAGGAGCTGGTGAACTTCATGGAGAGGGTTCCTAAGGCTCAGTCTGCCACCTGCTGGAAGAACAAGGAAATTCAACGGTTGGTGAGCAGCTCAAGAAATGAAAGTGTTTGGAATAATTAAATCCTCCAAAAATCCCCTTTCAGCAGCTAGATTAATGTGTTTTCTTTCTTCTTTTCATACTGATGGTAATTCTGTGCGTTAGTTAACGTTCTCTGTGTTCTGGTTGAACACTTCACCTCTCAAACATATATCCAGTTAATCAATACTACTACAAATGGTGGATGAAGTCTCAACATTCTCTGTTGACTTTTAGGTTAGGACTCCGGTGGGGTTCTGCAGTCCAATTTAATTGAATTCAATTTTATTTATATAGTGTCTATTACAACAGAAGTTGTCTCTAGGATCTTTCCAGAGACCAGAACATGACGCCAGAGCAATTATTATATAAAAATGGCAGGTAAAAACTCCCCTAGTGGGAGAAAAACCTTAAGCCAAACAGTGGCAAGGAAAAACTCCCCTTTAAGAGGGAAGAAACCTGGACCAGGACCTGGATCATAAGGGGGGATCCTCCTGCTGAAAACCAGCTGGGCAGAGCAGGAAAAGAGAAAACAGACAGAGAGAATGAAGAACAGAGAAGGAGAGACACAGACACAATGGCTAACTGGTGATGTGTCTCTGCAGAGGAAGTTATACCTGCAGCCTGAATCCTCCTTGCTGTGGACGCCGTCTTCAGTCGCCTGAAGAGTCGTTACCAACATGCACGTCTTTGTGTTGGGTCATTTTTATATGAGGAGGCATTGAGATGGTCTGAGGGTTGCATCCAGACTTTTATCATATTTCGGCCAGGGCTGTGACGGCATATTGAGAAGCTTTGTGGAAAAAAGGGAGATGGAGGGAGTTTGAAGTAATGATGCACCGAAATGAAAATTTGTGGCTGAAACCAAAACCGAAAATAATAATAAACACTTGGCTGAATACCGAATAATACCGAACAATGGTTCTTTGCAGTTTTTCATTTATTTTGCCAATTTTTTCACCATTGCATAAATCAAATAAATGCGCAGTGAAATACCAGCCAGTCACAATTTGTCTTACTGTACTTATTGTATTTTTTATCATAATCCTTTTTCATTTTATCCCGTTCAAATCCAATTAATCGGGTCGCGGTGGGGCTGATCTCCGCAATTTGAAGCCTTGTATAATAATTGTAAAAATCTGGGTTATTTTCTTGGAGGATCTCGTCATATCAGACAGTGAGGGTTTGTGCACCGCATCGGTAGTACGGGCCCTTTCCTCTGCGCTAAGTGTCCCGTGACGTCTCCATCATCAAGCGGTTTCCCAAATCCAACTCAGCCTGGATCATTTCTCGTGTCCTCTGCTTTTTCCCCACATCCAAGTAATGATCAGACATGTTTGCTGCATTTAACACCACACGCCCCTCACTCCACGCTGTTCACTGTTTTATTGCGTCATCTTCTAAACACGCCGTTATTAATTGTTCGTTTTTTTTCCCCACTTATTCCACCGAACACAGAAAGTGTTTTTTTGCTATTTTCGGCCGAACAATTTCGGTTACCGAACATTCGGTGCGTCACTAGTTTGAAGCCCAGTCTGACAAGTAGAAGGACAACTAAGGCTCGGCCTCCCTCTCAGCTCACGGGTAAACCTGCAGTCTGATGTGACTCCCCCAGGCTGCTTCCCGGGCCGCTGAAGGACGCCGTGGACGTGTGGGCGTGGAAACGATCCTACAGCATGCAGGAGGTCAACTCAGCCCTCAGCAAAGTGCAGCTCGTGGGTTACTCCCAGAAAGTGGTGAGAACTTAAGTTTTAAATACGTTTTCTGCTCTGAACCTCGGTGGCGACGCTTCGACGCCTCACCCTGTCTGGTCTGCTCTTCTGCAGGAGCTGTTTGGAGCCGTCCAGGTCTCCCCGCTGAGCTCCGGCTACTCGCTGGGCAGCTCCAACTGGGTCATCCAGTCGCACCACGAGAAGGTGTCCTACGTGTCGGGTTCGTCGCTGCTCACCACACACCCGCAGGTAACACACACACACACACACACACACACACACACACACACACACACACACACACACACACACACACACACACACACTCTAATCTGCTCAAATTACACACATTTTTCTTCAATGAAGATGCAAAACGGCCGTGGGGTTGCTCCGTTGGTTGAACGGCAGAAGTTCTTCTTCCGCTGCTGCTTCGACTCGCCTCCATGTCGAAGTCTGTTCTTATTTTTCTCTTGTGGATTGTTGTTGCTTCAGCAGTTCTAGTTTGTTTATTTATTGATTTATTCATAGCAGTCGGAAGTTGTTTCCATCTCCCCCAGAATTGCCCAAAACTCAAATATGGAAATACAGTAATCCCTCGCTATAACACGGTTCACCTTTCACGTCTCGCTGCTTCACGGATTTGCATTGTGCACCGTGTTCTGCATTCTGATTGGCTAAACAGTCTCCCCGCTTCTTCACTTCCTGTGTGTCAATAACGTAACGGTTTAATATGTACTGTACATGTACATGTTTGTAAAACAGCTTGCCAAATTTAAGCTTTCAAATTTTCTCCATAACCCATAATGTTGACTAAAAGTTCTGCACCGATTCTCCCGTTCAGATCCAGTTACTCGGGTCACGGTGCTGATCTCTGCAATTTGAAGCCTTGTATAATAATTGTAAAATAAATAAGGTTGCTACTTCACAGATTTCACCAATCACGGGTTATTTTTGGAACGTAACCCCCACAAAAACCAGGGATTACTGTAGCTCTAATTCGAAAAAACTTCCAAATATCACGGAAACCTTTTTATGCTTCAAAGAGGTGATTTTTATTTATTTTTTTCCCCCCAGGCGATTCATGATCTCGTTTATCCTAAAAGTGTCACAGAAACTCTTTTTATGCATTTTTTCTGGCAGCTCTGGATGTGAAAGTCATCAGAATCTAGTTTCCAGCTGTTTTTGGCGTCATTGATACGATTATAGTTGTGTTATCACTGGATTTAATCGTTGTACATCACAGAAGGACGTTACTCTGAATAATCACGACGGCGGTAGCGACAGTCGCAGTGAGTTATCAAAGACTAAAAAGGTTTTTGTCCGTCTTCTTCAACTTTGAGGGTTTTTTTTCGTTACGTTTATTCAGGAAACACCGTTCGATGGAAACGCCGCCCCCCTACAGGGCTGCCGTCATCACAGATTCAGAGATTTGATTTTATTTTGCTCAAAAGTGTCCTGGAAGGGTGGCTGGACTGTTTGGTGTCTCGTTACCGGGTTCCTCCCGGCTCACAATCGGTACCTGCTCTGTCGGCTTTTATCAAACAAAGCTTGACACGTAAACGTACGACTTTCTCTCTCCTCGCAGCCGATGGACCAGAGCTCCCTGAAGAACAGCGACGTCCTCATCCTGACGGGCCTCACCCAGATGCCCACCGCCAACCCAGACGGCATGCTGGGAGAATTCTGCAGTAACTTGGGTAGATAGAAACAGTCAAAGTGAATGATGGACGCCTCCGTTAGCTGTGGGTTCTTCATCTGTCCGTATGTGTGTGTGTGTGTAGCCATGACGATCCGGGCGGGAGGCAACGTGCTGGTGCCGTGCTACTCTTCAGGCGTGATATACGACCTGCTGGAGTGTCTGTACCAGTTCATCGAGAGCGCCAACCTGGGCACCACGCCCTTCTACTTCATCTCCCCGGTGGCCAACAGCTCGCTGGAGTTCTCCCAGATCTTCGCCGAGTGGTGAGCGTCTCATCGCCGAACCGTCGACGGCCTTGGGATGTTTGGGTGATTGGTTGTCAGAGAGAGATGAGTTCTGACGTCTGGCTTCTCTCCTTCATTGTTCCAGGCTCTGTCATAACAAGCAATCAAAGGTGTATCTTCCTGAGCCGCCGTTCCCACACGCAGAGGTGAGTCCCGCTGTCACCTCTGAATAGTTGGAAATCCTGTTCATCTGCTGGCAGATGTGCTCAGACGTGACTCTGCAAGCCAAAACTAAACAACAACACACGGATTCCTGACATCTCAACACTGATGCAACATCTCCAAACTCACTGATTTTATGTGGAACGATCTAACGCAGTGTTTCCCAACCCTGGTCCTCGGGGCACACTGTCCTGCATGTTTTAGATGTTTCCCTTCATCATCACACCTGATTCTAATTAATGGTCCTCATTAGCTTGTCATCAAGGTCTTGACACTTCTGTTGATGACACAGGTACTTGTATCACGGTGTGCTGAAGCAGGGCAGCATCTAAAATATGCAGGACAGTGTGCCTCGAGGACCAGGGTTGGGAAAACACTGATCTAACGTACGCCAGTACAACAGTTGTGCTTCCACCTTTTCTCCAGAGTGAAACCGCTCACATCTATGTTTTTATCCTCAAGCCCATGAACATATACAGGACTGTCTCAGAAAATTAGAATAATGTGATGTTCTGTAATGCAATTACAAAAACAAAAATGTCATACATTCTGGATTCATTACAAATCAACTGAAATATTGCAAGCCTTTTATTATTTTAATATTGCTGATCATGGCTTACAGCTTAAGAAAACTCAAATATCCTATCTCAAAAAATTACAATATTCTGGGAATCTTAATCTTAAAATGTAAGGCATAATCAGCAATATTAAAATAATAAAAGGCTTGCAATATTGCAGTTGATTTGTAATGAATCCAGAATGTATGACATTTTTTTTTTTTTTAATTGCATTACAGAAAATAAAGAACTTTATCACAATATTCTAATTTTCTGAGACAGTCCTGTATGTCGTTAACAAATTCTGGGGACAAATATAAACTAGAACGATGTTAGTGGCGAGTAAAAAAGCCGTCACCAGTAAGTGGCTGGATACAGAGTCACCTAAAAGGGAAGATTGGATAGACATGATGCAGAACAATTAAATGATGGAAAAGTTGACTTTCTCGCTTAGATTAGAATTGGACACATTTTAGACTTTATCTAAATAGTAATATATTTTAAAGATTACACAAAATTATAATTGTTCATTGTTCATTTAATTAAAGATATGTAAAAAATTGATTGAAACAGGACTAATGTCTGAGAAAGTGGGAAAGATGGATAAGGTGTAATGTGTCTGTATGACCATCATTCAGTTACTGTAATGCCCACTGTTTGTTTATCTATTCTCTCATATTCTACTCTTGTGTAAAGAGATTTGAGTGACAGCAAGGTTTAATTTGGTATTCTGTTTCATTTATTTACTTTTTTTTCTTCTTTCTTTTGGGTCCTTAATGGCCCTTGTATCGCTTACAGAAATTCAAATGCATCAGGTTATGCAACAATTGTGGGACAGAGGGTGAGATGAGAGAAATTGTGATATTTCTGTGAATCTATGGACCTTTGTGAAATCTTAAAAAAAAGAGAGAGAATTAAACAAAAAACAAAAAACATACATGTGGTTAAATCTGTGCTCTGGTGTTCCAGCTGATCCAAACCAACAAACTGAAACACTACCCCAGCATCCACGGAGACTTCAGCAGCGAGTTCCGCCAGCCCTGCGTGGTTTTCACCGGCCACCCGTCCCTGCGCTTCGGGGACGTGGTGCATTTCATGGAGCTGTGGGGCAAATCAGGGCTCAACACCATCATCTTCACCGGTAACTACAACCATCATCAACCCTCTCAGAGACGAGGAGGCGGGGGCCGCCCTCCGTAACCCCCCTGACTGGTCTCTGTCTCTCCAGAGCCAGACTTCTCCTACCTGGACGCCCTGGCTCCCTACCAGCCGCTGGCCATGAAGTGCGTCTACTGTCCCATCGACACCAGGCTCAACTTCCACCAGGTGTCCAAACTGCTGAAGGAAGTCCAGGTGTGTTACTGAAACCGACTAAATATCAGAGTTTCAGGTGTAACGAGGATGAAAACGAGCCGTACTTTCTTATTGTTCAGAATAAAGTATTAGTAATGTGCATGTTCAGTAAAACAGACCAACATAACTTTAGACGGCTCATTTGTAAGCAGACAGGTGAAAAATAATATTGGGGGTTTAGGTTCCTGATCGGGGGTTTACGTTCCTGCTAAAGCTACTCACTCAGACCTTTGTGCGTGTAGATTATCAGGGATGTCGTTTTCACACCTAATCAATACAGCCTGATCAGATTAGTCAAAACAAAAGATGAGTTTTTTTGTCATTTAAAACTCCTCAAACTGACTTTGTCAAAGTTAGAGATAGTTGTCACCTCAATTCAAAAGATTTAATCATTTAAAGGCTTTTTCTGTCATTAAAGTTTATTCATACACCCATAAACATACAGTCAAACTGATCTACATTTATTTATGTATTTCTAAAAAAAACAGCCAAAATAAACATTCAGCACCATGTTTAGAAATTTCTCCGTATGTCCTACCTACAAAAAAATAAGTTCCCAGGCCTCCTGAAATGTTCTTCCTCATTGTTAATTCTAGCCAACATGGATTCATATCATGCAACTTCCACTGTTTAACACCTGGGGCGACTGTACGAGCAGCTGGGACCATCCCAACTTTTAAAATCCCCCGTTCATATTTAGATATATTTGGCATTTCTATTTGGTCCCCTAACCAACACAGTCTTGGTGATACATAAATGATTTCCTATTAAGCCCATTTATGACGTTTTGAAGGAGTGAAATAAAATCTTTGAATTATCTCCTACTGAATTAATTTCCCTTGGCCTCTCTCATGTGTTTCCCTGTATTTAGTAACATATTTAACCAATCCTCCTCACTCAGATCACACTTAAGTCTTTCTGCCAAATGATCCTCACATTTGTACACATATCTTGTCGTAAACCATTAAATATCTTTTTTTTTTATTTCTTTTTATTGACATTCAGCATTAGACATTCACATCCATCATGTATGCATACATCTTAAATCTGTTGTCTGTCCTAAATGTCGGAATAATGTTTTTGTTTTATGTCCAAACAATGAAAAGAAAGTCAAACCACCAAAAACTACTATGTACAAGTAGGGAGTGATCTTTTCAACATAACACAATTATTGACTTGAGAAAATAAAATCAGGCCCATGGAGCGTGACGTAGTTGACCCAGTTTTCCCAGTATGAGGTGAATTTCTACAATTTGTAATTAATAAATGCTGTTATCTTCTCCATTTTTATAAATATCCATTGTAATTTCTATCCATACCTTTAAAGTTGGGCTCTCCTGTGATCACCATTTCCTATTAATAGTTTTTTTACAGGCCACTAGCAGGATATTCATTTAATGTTTATCTGTTTTTGGCCAGTCCTGAGGTTCGTGTCCAAAAAACATGGTCTTACTCTCGAGGGATATTTCTCATTTGAAGATATCCTGTAGGGCTTTGTGTATCTATTTCCAGTAATTCTTTATGACAGGGCAGTCCCAGAAAACATGGTAATGATTTGCATTTTGAATCCCACAGTTTCTCCAACATCATAATGAGACTTCTGGGAGGGTGTAATAAAATACCTCATCAGACTTTTCCATCCAAACTCCCTCCACTTTTGTGAGCTGGTACAGGTCCATTGATGCCTCCATATCATTGTCCATTCATCCTCCGATATACAGGACTGTCTCAGAAAATTAGAATATTGTGATAAAGTTCTTTATTTTCTGTAATGCAATTAAAAAATCAAAAATGTCATACATTCTGGATTCATTACAAATCAACTGAAATATTGCAAGCCTTTTATTATTTTAATATTGCTGATTATGGTTTACAGTTTAAGATTCCCAGAATATTATAATTTTTTGAGATAGGATATTTGAGTTTTCTTAAGCTGTAAACCATGATCAGCAATATTAAAATAATAAAAGGCTTGCAATATTTCAGTTGATTTGTAATGAATCCAGAATGTATGACATTTTTTAATTGCATTATAGAAAATAAAGGACTTTATCACAATATTCTAATTCTCTGACCTGTAGTTATCCCTCCTTCCTTTTAAAAGCATTTTCAATATTTAAGTATTAAAAGTGGTATATTCAGGCATTTTCTCTCCGTCGTTTTACCTCCATCTGCGTTAGACGGTGGTACGACGGTTGTGTGTGTGTGTTAAAAGCTGACTCTGACCCCCATCCCCGTCTCCCCGCTGCAGCCGCTGCATGTGGTGTGTCCGGAGCCGTACGCCCAGCCCCCCGTGAGCCAGTCCCACCGCTCCGACCTGATGCTGGAGCTGCAGCCGCCGCCCATGCCCTACCGCCGCTGCTCCGTCCTCAGCCTGCCCTTCAAGCGCCGCTACGAGCGCGTCTACGTCCTGCCCGAGGTGAGTCTCCCCCCGCAGGGGAGCGTGTCGCTCTACTTAGCTCCAAATGAGGGACTAAACCGCTGCCGGCAGGAGGCAGACGGCCACATGCGGCGCTTCAGTAACACTCGGAGTTAAATATTTAAATTTATTGTGAATATATTCATGAAAGCCTGACGACAGGTGGCCAGTTCTCAACCCCTGCGGTCTCGCTTCTCTCATCCGTAGCTGGCAAACTCGCTGGTGCCCACTGAGGTCAAACCTGGCGTCTCCGTGGCAACCGTGTCTGCGGTGCTGCACTCGAAGGACAACAAACACACGTTACAGGTGAGCTCCTTAAACGCTCCGAATATCTGACGTCTCTGCAGGTCGCTGACCTTTTTATCCATTCACTGTGCAATAATAATAATAATAATAATAATAATAACCACAATCATATGCTGTAACAATGCACCTTTCCATAACCATGTCTACCTCATACTGCTGCACCTTTCACTTTTTAAAACCAGGGCTGGAGATCGATTCTACTGTCAAGAATCGATTCAATTCCGATTCTTAAGATTCAGAATTGATTTTCATGATTTGATTTGATCTGATTCCGATATTGATTTGGGTTAGTGTTATTAAAACAGTTTTTTGAGCTGTTGCATGAATTATATGACTGTAGCTATGCAACTTATTATAACTAGTATTATATTGAGATTAAACAGCAAGTATTGGCAGCTAATGATGCTGTAAGGACCAATCAGCTCCCAGAATGCTGATAGAACTGCTTTCAGAAACATCGTGTGGGGCAGAATTACCAAACAGATCCAGGCCAGCAAACAGAGACGGATGAAATCGGTTAAATTTTTTCCCACATTCCGTTTTAATTTTTTTCCATTGTCAATCTTAAATTTTTGAGAATTTGGTTTTTAGCATTTTATGCAAATGTAACCCCAAGACAGTATATAAAGTAATGAAATATAGACAGTTTATGCAATTATAACTGAAAACTTTAATGTTTTCATACCTTTCAACATATTTAAAGGCAAAAAACATGGCACCAGTTATTCTGGTGTCCAACAAAATTCCTTTTTTGGGCATAAACAAAAAAATACCAAAAGTTGTAATGTAATGATGAAAAAAATCGATCTTTAGACGTACGAATCAATTTTTAGGAATTAATATGAGAATTGATTTAGAATCTGAAAATCTATTTTTTTCAACACAGGCCTATTTAAAATTGTATATATGTTAATAAGGGCTGTCATTTGTCTATTTACTGTACAGTGAAGGAAATAACTGAAAAACCTGATTGTGATTGTGATCACCAGTCGGTGCCCAAGCCCCCCCCGGTGCCCCCCAGCAAGAAGAGGAAGCGGGTGATGGAGGAGCCACCGGTGGTGATGGCTCCCAAGCCCCTGCTGAGCGGAGCGGTGCCCCTGGAAGGTTTCCTGGCCACGTTACAGAAGGTGCAGCATCCGAGACACTTTCTCTCTCCTGCTTCTGAGGCTTCAGGTCGTCCAGCAGCTCTGGAGGAAGTTCTGCTCTCGTCCCGCTTCTATCGCCCGTCTCGTTTCTGTTTTCGCAGCACGGCATCTCGGAGGTTAAGGTGGAGGAGACGGCGGACGGACACATCCTGCATCTGCAGGCCGAGGACACGCTGATCCAGCTGGAGGAGGACGGGACGCACATCGTCTGCGACAACAACGAGCCGCTGCGGACCACGCTGAGAGACCTGGTGCTGCGCTTCCTGCAGAAGCTCTGATCGCTGCTCCTCGCCGGACGCTCAGAGCTCCAGAGACAGAACAGGAGTTTATGACTCTGACAGGAGTTTTGAATCTTTTTTTTTTTTTTATAAAAAGATGTATTTTGTATTAAAAAAAGTTTAAATAAAAAAAAAAAAAAAAAAAAGGGATCCTCCGATGTTTGTTCACAATACAGCCCCCGTAAAAAAAGGGACACTTAAGGAGAGTACTTAAAAAAAAACTTAAACTTAAAGTGTTTATTAAATTTTGAGATCAAAAACATTCAAATTTGTCTAATAGGTTTTCTAATCAACATATTGTGGGTTGCTGCGGGTCATTTTGACATTTTTATTGTGTAAAACCTTATGAGGTGGTGCTGTGGTTTCAAAATAATATTTAGTGGTTAATATACCTTAACAGTGGCGAGAACATCGGCACAAAAACTCAGATTTTAGCTCAAGAGTGAAATTATTCAGTTTCCCATCATGCCACATTTTCTTTACATTACAAAAATGGCAGCTTCACATGAGTGGGCGGGGCCTGGAGTTTCAGACTCCGCCCACTACAACCAGCTTCTTTCTAGACCTGCTGGAAGGTTATGGTCTGCATCCACGTGGTGTTTTCATCATGTCAGGTTTCATCAGAACCACGAGAGACCAACGTGAAAAAAGAAGGAACATTTCTCAAGTAGCGTTTGGTCAGTACATGATGATTAAACTATATTCTTTATCAAGAGCCAGGGTTTTTCTGGGGCTCCTCGTGTTTTTTCCTAAATCATTATCCAAAAACTGACTTTTTAAAATGATTTAAAAGCCACGTTATTGGTCAGACTGGATTTCAATAGATGGACCAAAGCTGTCTTCTAATGTAGGGATAATTAAGTATTAGTAAAATATATTATGAATAAACTTAAACAGCCATCTCCGTTATAAAAACCTCAGCGTTCTGCTCCACCAGTTAGGAAATAGCCTGGAACATCTAAAAGGATCGTTTGGTACCTTTAATCCCCACAAATAGAAAACTGATCGCCTGATTAACTCGTACAAGTTTGTCAAATATGAACATTTAGTTATGTTTTTGGTTTCGTTTGGGCAACAATTAAGTAAAGATGATCGATGAAGCTCGTGTATAAAAAACGGACACGATCGTTGTCATTTAAGATGCAATATGGATAAATAAAGAAGACACAACCGGCTTGATGTAATTCGTCTCAAAATATTTAATTGGTTCAGGGTTTACACGCCTCTAAAATACATTTAATAATAAGCTTTAAATGTACAATATCTTACAGTGTACTATATGTTCATCTGATAATACGGCTGTCTGCGGCAGGTGCAACATAAAACATACGTAAACGTCTGGGAATCGCCCCCCCGACATCAGTGACACGGCAAGAACAATCAAGAGAAAAATATAAAACACTCTTTTCCTTCAGTGGCAAATAAAAACAAAGAAACGCAGAGATGCCGGAGACTTTGCAGAGATGGAGCGAAACTTCAGCCGCCTGCTTTCATCCGGACGGCCGGCAGATGGGTGAAGAAGAAGAAGAAGAAGAAGAAGATGAAGAGACGAGGTGTGCGGGTGCGTTGTGTTGCGTTGCGTTTTGTTGCGTCTCAGCGGGCGTCGGCGTGAAAACACAGCTGACACATTTGTAACAGGGTTCACGGCAGGAGGGGGCGGGGCCTTGGACAGAAACACCTTCGGAGACTACAGGCAGTTGTGAGGTTTCACGAGTGTTGACATCGTTTTGTGGAGTTAGACTGAGTTTGAGTTTGGACTGAAGAAAAACTTTTTTATTAAATAAAACAGGTAGTCGGCAACGACTTCAGAGGGCATGATTCTAGACACCGACAGCGGGAACGCGGGGAAGGAACCTGGGAGCAGACGTGGCAGTGTGGACGTTCGTATTAAGATTTCAGTTTGGCCAAACGTGGCGTTAAAGAACAATAATGTTATTAAAGCAACTCTGATCAAGTTTTACAGCTTTTACATCCTTGGAAAATCATCGTACGCCCTTCAGTCCCTCCCCAGGTTCAAATCCTCCGCTGCCAGGTTAATCAATCGGACGTATAACCGCTACTGCAACCAGATGATTGGACTTTACCACCCGTAAAGGGGGGTTGTTGTTGTTGTTGGGGGGGGTCAGCCTGGCGAATGTGTCCTCTGTATTGTCAGCCGTGTGGACGTTTGAACGTGGAGCTTTTACTTGGAGTCCTTCTCCGCGTCCTGCAGCGCGGAGCGGATGCCCAGCTTCTTCAGCTCGTCCACCAGATCCCCGTTCTGGTGCATCTGCAGCAGGATGTCGCAGCCGCCCACGAACTCGCCGTTGATGTACACCTGAGGGATCGTGGGCCAGTTGGAGAACACCTTGACTCCTGGATTCAGACATGAAAACGCAAGGGGTCAGATGGACAACAGTCGGCACCCACTTTTAACAAAGCAAACACACGAGTCAACAAGTTAGTTTAACCCCCAATGCTCAAATTATTGCTTTCCATCACACAAACAACCAACTAAAACCACTAAATTCAATTAAGAAAAGTTACTGATCTGGGAGGAATAGTGGTGAACCATCATGGTTGAGGAATTAAGCTTCAATGATCGTGATTACAGTTCACTGAAGCATCTTCTGAAATCTATTCAACTCAGCTTTTTCTGTATAAAACGTAGGCCTGTGTTTAAAAAACAATCGATTTTCCGATTCTAAATCGATTCTCATTCATTCCTGAAAAATCGAGTCGTATGTCTAAAGATACATTTTTTTTCATCATTACAACTTTTGTTTTTTTTTTTGTTTATGCCCAAAAAAGGCATTTTTTGTTGGACACGAGAATAACTGGTGCCATGTTTTTGCCTTTAAATATGTTTAAAGGCATGAAAACATTAATGTTTTCAGTTATAATTGCATAAATTGTCTATATTTAATTACTTTTTAGACTTTCTCGGGGTTACATTTGCATAAAATGCAAAAAAACAAATTCTCAAAAATTAAAAACCTAAAAACACAGAAAATGGAAGAAAAAAAATTACGGAATGTGTTAAAAAATAAAACCGATTTCATCCGTCTCTGTTTGCTCCCTGGATCTGTTTGATAATTCTGCCCCACACAATGTTTCTGAAAGCAGTTCTATCAGCATTCTGGGAGGTGATTGGTCCTTACAGCATCATTAGCTGCCAATACTTGCTGTTGAATCTCAATATAATACTAGTATTAATTTGTTGCAGAACTACAGTCATATAATTCATGCAACAGCTCAAAAAACTGTTTTAATAACTCTAACCCAAATCAATATCGGAATCGAATTAAATCTTGATAATCGATTCTGAATCTTAAGAATCGGAATCGAATCGATTCTTGACATTTTAATCGATCCCCAGCCCTAATAAAACGTTTAAACCCAGGCACTTGATAGGAATAAGATAAAACAGATAAAAGAGCCGACCAGCTCTGCAGACGACCAGCTCTGCTCTCCTCTGCATCATGAAATATCAAAGTGAAGACATATCTTTTCGAAAGCAGAGATGGAACTCATTACTCATGTTTTACTTTCTTCAGTTCTGCTTTTTACTTGTTTGAATGAAACCACCTCTGGTCTCCGCTCCAAATGAAGATGCACGCCTTTTATCCCACTCCTCTTACTCCAGGAAGAGAGATCGCATTACTCTGATTTTAAACTCTTCACTTCCTGTCAGCTTTGGAATCAGATTACATTTCTCGTTTTAGCTTTCTCATCTCATCTCAGCGCTCTTACGTCCGGCTCTGAGGTGTCCTGGTTACTGGTGAGGCCTCGCTCTGCTTTCAAGAAACATGCAGTAATCCGATTTCTTTTTTCCCTACAACTATCTCTCCATTTTATAATCCTAGACTAAACAGCTGAAAGCTGAATCCACTTTAAGCTGAAGTTTCACATTGACTCAACCTGTTAAGTTCATTTTTATTGTACCCGAAGGTAAATAACTTGCAATAAGCTGGTCAGTGAGTCCAACAACAACACACCCTCAGTAAATACATACAACCTGAACATAAACCATAAACCCAACATAAAAGGCCTATTTTACCTATTTATTTAAGGTTATAGCAGTAGGTATAAAACTATGTTTAAAACATTTGGTTTTGCATTTTGGTGCTCTATATCTGCGTCCTGACTGAAGTAGCTGGAAGTGGTCGTGTGGTGGATGAGAGATGTCTTTTTGCTGTTTCTCATTAATTTTCTTTATTTTTAATTGAGTTAATTACCATTTAATTTTACTGTAAATAACTTTATAACTGCTGTCTGTCACAAAAGGCTCTAAAAAGTAATGTTATCGACTTACAGCGCTGACCGGTGGTGGCAATATGATGATATGGGGTTGTTTTAGTCGATTAAGGTTTGGCAACATCATTTACAGGAAATGTACAAATGTTTTAGGTTTTCGGTAGATGCATTTTAACGTTTTATTTAATCTATCTGCTGCATTGATTTAAACTCCCAAACAGCCAGAGCCCTGTGGGTCTCTAGTCCAGTCTAGTGATGACAAAACAGACCAGATAGTGTATCCTTGTCTGAAACGACTCCACCCCCGAGTCCTGCTGCGTGACACTGATAAACACTGGGACGTAACAAGGTGGGGGTCGCTGGCTGCTAGACTTGTAGTTCTACTACTTTTCTGTGGTCTCGGTCTCTCGGTCATGCCGTGTCTCGGACTGGCCGAGCGGTCTCGAAGGGATTTGTAACGTATAAAATCCAGGCAGGCACAGTTTTTTTTTTTTTTTTTTAGATTTAATTATTCTTCAAGTGGTACCAGTCACATGAATTTTGTGACACAGACGCTCAGTCACGGATGCACGGATGAGGACGCAATATGTTTTATAATGGCCTTGTTTTAATAAATATATGGCATCATTGGCCTTTGAATAATATTGGCATATCGTTGTTATTGATTAAGCATCTGGTCCATTTCAGTGATGCTGATATACAGTGTAATCTGATTACTATAATGGTAAATAATGTAATTTCAAGTCAATAATTTTGTGTATCTTTAATATTTAAAATTCACATTTCATCTACAAATTAAGTCCAATTTAAATCAGTAACATTTACTATTCATGACTTTTCTGAGGTGGAGGGGGGTGTTGGAGGCTGGTTATTCTGCTAGAGGACTTTGGGACTAGTTAGTAGTCGTGTCAATCCTTAAAAGCACTGGAGTCAATCCTCCAATAGTGTAGAAATAGCGGTAGTTGCTATGTTGGCAGCCAGGAAATGTATAACTTTAAATTGGAAAGAATCTATACCCCCAGTATTAGTCCACTGGTGGAATCAACTCTCAAGCTACCTTACACTTGACGATATTTATTACAAGAGTAAAGGCAAGATCCTCAGACTTTAAAAAAATATGGCAATCTCATATAGAATTTGACTTTAAGAATTTCGTAGGTCAATGTAAGGCATAGTGACAATGATAACATCTGAGTGCAATGTCTGTTTGTTTTGTTAGATTTTTGGTTTTGTATTGAGGGTATATGTTTGGATATCATTTTGGTTCTTTAACGGACCAGCCCCAACTTAGGATAGGAAAATAATGACATGAAGTGTTTCCTACTTTTTTTGACAAGTCCCCTTCATCATGAAGTACGGTAGGAAGACTATTTAATTATTATTTCAGAGTCATTGATATGGTAGTACTATCTGGTATTTTCAATTAGTGCAATGAGTAGAATTTTTGGTAAGAATATTTGGCATGATTATAGCACTATGAAATATGTCTTGGTGTGTATGGACTTTGACTGACTTAATTTTTTATTGGAAGTTGAGATGTGGGGGTTTTGTGTTCTATGTATGTACAGTTACAGTATACCCCTCTTGTTGTGATCGAAAATAGAAAAATACAATAAAAAAAAAATAAAAAAATAAATAGTGCAGTCGCCACACATATCTGATCTCAGCTGATGGATGAAACATTTATAGTGAGTTCAACATCATCATCCACTTCTCTCTGTTATTGTGCTGCAGTTGAATACAAGCTCATACGGAAACTAGCTGAACCAGGATGGAGCTGATGTTCTACAGTCACGCAGGATCAGGAAATAACTAGGTTTGGTATGGTCTCAGTCTTGAGAGGAACTAGATTAATTTAATTTTCCTGGCTTGCCACTTGTCATGTTGCCTATTAGTTTGTCTAGTTACACTGTTGCTTTTTGTGCATGGCTTTTTATTCTGTGTTTAGTGCTTTTGTCTAGCTTGTTTTTGGCCTGTTAGTGTGTAAGTGTGTCTTGTGTTGTTAATGTTGTTTCTGTTTTCGTTTATAGCAATTGTCTGTTGTTGAGCTTACTGTATGTTAACCTGTGTGTGTATGTATTTTAGCTTAGTCTCTTTACCTTTTAATCTTTATTCTGATGTAGCCTTTCTTATTTGGAAATGTTTTATTGATTATATCTTAATAATTTTTCTTTTAGGTTGACTATTTTACACCAGTCCAGGGACAGCAGATGCAAAATAGCCTTTTTGGCTAATTCTGGCATATTTTACATTTGTTTAAATGTATTATTAATGTGCATTGTCCCTGATAACCAAACCTTTAAATAAATAAATAAATAAATAAATAAATAAATAAATAGTCCTGGTCTTGGTTTTGATACTCTCTGGTCTTGGTCTCGGTTCAGTCTTGACTACACGTCTACTGGCTGAAGGATTGAGAAGTTTGAACGTCACACTTATAGTCCATGGGCCAGACCAGATATCAGCACCACTCAAGGTGACCAAACTTGCGTATAATTTTTGAAAAGATCCATGTCTGTAGATGATATTTTGGTAGGATAACCCTTCCTGAGTGGCAGCTGTATCATAGTTATCAGCTCATGAAGTTCATAAAATTACATTTTAGATGCTGGTGCATATCCTGGTTTAGACTCATGTACAGGATATCTGTCAATGTTTCACAATATTGTCTTTGGTATCATTTTAAAGGGAACCTTTTAAGCATTCATTCAAGCTAAGATGTGAATCTTTCTGACCAACATAGAGGTCACTGCAGCTCTTTAAACTATAAACAACACACATTTTTACACAATTTTCGCCTAAATTATATAGTATATTTTATCCCTGTGTCATGTAGGAACAACAGAGACACAAAATACAAAAACTGGAATACTCATAGGAGCATAAGGATTCAGGAAATGTATCACATCTTAGCTTGAATTAATGCTTAATATGATACCAAAGACAATATTGTGAAATATTGACAGATATCCTGTATATGAGGCTAAACCAGGATATGCACCAGCATCTAAAATGTAATTTTCTGAACTTCATGAGCTGATAACTATCATCCAGCTGCCACTCAGGAAGGATTATCATACCAAAATATCATCTACAGACGTGGATATTTAAAAGAATTATAAGCAAGTTTGGTCACCTTGAGTGGTGCTGACCAGTGAAATGTTGGGCTTTGGCCCATGGACTATTATGAGAGGTTTTGACACATTTGTAGTGTATTTGTAGTGTATTTGTGGTGTATTTGTTGTTGTTCTCGGGTCCACCGACCTTCTCTCAGGTCCTGGTCCTCCAGCACGTTGTAGGCAGCGTAGTCGTCCACGCCGTGCATCCTGAGGATCTGCACCACGGCGTTGCTGAAGCCGCACATGGGCTGCGCCGGCGTGCCTTTCATGAACACCACCACCTTGTCCTTCCTCACCATGGCACCAAGGTCCTTCTGCACGCCCGCCGCGGCGCACAGGGGCCGGGGCCCGGCCGCCCACAGGCGGGCCCCGGCCGGCCCGGCCAGGTACGACCGGAGACACCTGGCAGAAGATCTTATTAAACTGTTCATGGTCCTTGACGGGGCGCTGTGTTTTCTTTCTAGAAAGAAATGGCGTACACACTGGTCAACTAAGCTCTGTGTCAAGCTGGAGTAAGACGCTGACGTCACGCTGGAGAGGCGGATCTGGTCGCTGATTGGTCAGCTGCGCCGACACGTACTTAATCTCGTTTACCATTGGTTGATTCACACGTCAATCAATAGTCAATTTTATCAGTTACACAAGGACTTTATATTCATCAAAGTTCAAATTTAAATCTGACAATCATTTAGTTTTTCTTTACGGCAAAATAAAGTGCGTATAAACTGGTAAACTAAGCCCTGTACCAAGCTTGAGTAAGACGCTGACGTCACGCTTGAGAGGCGGAACTGGTTGTTGATTGGTCAGTTAGGCCCACACTTACATTAATCTCGTTTACTATTGGTGGATTCACAGGTCAATCAACGGTCAACTTTATCAGTTACACAAGGACTTTATCCGTCAAAGTTAGTATTTACATTTTTCAATTTATTTGGTTTTTCTTCACGGGGAAATAAAGTGCGTATAAACTGGTAAACTGCTGCGTTCCATTTACCTCGGAAGTCGGATCTCGGAACTGGGAATGACGTCACAGCCGAGTTATAAGCATTCCAGTTACAAAGTAGGTAACCAAGTTTGTAGTTCGCATATACCACATGAAAAATGTAAATTACACTATAGCAGCATATATATGCCGAACAATACTTGTATACGACTGATTTAGTGTGACCAAAACTAGAATGAAGTGCTACGAATTTTTACAGAGCTCTCTTCTACTGTTTACAACCGGGGCAGCCATCTTGGAATGTGAACTCGGGGGTGGTGAAGACTCTCCCACTTAGGGTTGCCACCTTTCAGAAATAGAAATAAGGGACGCCCTGATTTCAGCAGCGCAGGAGCCAAAAAAAAGCCCCAAAACTTCTAAACTGAATAAAAATGTGTTTATTGTATATGAAAAACAAAATGCTTTAATAGCATTGAACTTTCATGACTGTAGAGAAGACAACCATATAGCAGCTGAAATAGCCTCCTATGCTACGTATGTCCACATCAGCCCAGATGTAGGCTATGATATAGCCTACAGGTGAAGAATATGGTGTAAAAGTTAATTTATTTCAATAATTCAACTAGAATATGGTGTAAAAGTTAACTTATTTCAATAATTCAACTAGAATATGGTGTAAAAGTTAACTTGTTTCAATAATTCAACTAGAATATGGTGTAAAAATTAATGAAAATACGGTACAAATCGTGTCCCGTATTAGTTCAATACGGGACGCAACATTTTTCTCTCAAATAAAGGACAATTCCGTATTTTACGGGACGGGTGGTAACCCTACTCCCACTTTCTCAGTGGGAAATCCCACTTCGAGGGGCGTTTCAGTTGAAAATTCCGACTGGGAACTGGGAAATCCCCACTTCCGAGGACAAATGGAACGCGGCATTAGACACAAGTAGGGGGGGCTCCAAGGAAAAAAGGTTGGGAACCGCTGTGCTAGTCTACTGTTTCACACTCCAGTCCAGTAGGTGGCGGTAAAACACCTTCAAGTTGGTTTGCACACCAATAAACGCCATTGAAGAAGAAGACTCGTGTAAAAAGGACGCAGAAGAAGCGCTTTGAAAGATGGCGGCGCCTGAGCAGCAGAACCACAACAAGCCGGGGAAGTCGCGGGGAAAGGAGGCTCAGCCTCTCATCATCCCCAAGACCCCGGCCGAGGAGCAGCGGCTGAAGCTGGAGCGGCTGATGCGGAACCCGGAGAAGGTGGCTCCCATCCCGGACCGGCCCCGGGAGTGGGCTCCGCGGGCTCCGCCGGAGTTCGTGCGGGACGTGATGGGCTCGAGCGCCGGCGCCGGCAGCGGGGAGTTCCACGTGTACCGGCACCTGCGCCGCAAGGAGTACCAGCGCCAGGACTTCCTGGACCGCATGGCCGACAAGGACGACCGGGACGTGGAGTACCTGAAGAAGCTGGACCAGAACCAGGCCGAGGCCGAGGAGAGGACCGCCAAGAGGAGGAAGAAGAGAGACAAGCTGAAGCAGAAGAGACTGATGGCCAAGAAGGCCAAGCTGGAGGAGAAGAACAAGAAGGAGGAGGAGAGTTCTGAGAGTTCTGATGATGAGGAGCAGGAGGAGGAGGCCGAGGATGATGCTGAGGTGCCCAGCTTCATCATGGGGAGGAAGTAAAACCATACACACTGGATTATCTTTTATTTCCCTGCAGGTGGAAGTGAGTTATTCCTGCAAACATCACTCAGACTCTCATTTGGGCAGGACTTGGAGAGAAGGTTCATGTTTGTACTCTGACATGATGAAACTAAAAACATGTGATCAGGTTTTTTTTTTAATTTTGACTATATTTGTGTCCAGCTTGTTGACAATTTTAATAAAAATGCGAAAGTATATGAACTGTGTTCAAGGTTGCTTTCATCCTGAGTGGGTTAATCCCACTCAGCAACAGTTGACAAGTAGAGATGTGAGGATCAATACTGAAATATCAATACTCCGATACTAGATCTGTATGCTCTTAAATTGATTCTCAAATGAAAATATTGATACTTTTGATACTTGTCATTTGTGGTAATGTATGTCATTAACAGGAATACGGTGGAAAGTAACTAAACTAAACAAAAAGATTTTGTCTAGACTCTAAATGATGATCAAAAATAAGAATCGACTGATGGTAGGAACTACTTTTTTTCATTTTTATAGAAGTTCTTATTTTGGTTCATAATTCTTTTATTTTAATGGTTTTATTTTACTTAGGATCTTTTTTTCAGTGATGGAAACACCTTTTTCAAACACTCTGCTATACTTCTGAGTTTAAAATTGATAGCTAAATAAGTGACTCTGATGTCTTGTATTCTTAAACTAATCTAAAATACACTTCTTCTTTTTTTTGATTTTCCAGGCACATTTGGTGTTTTTGCACAATGTATCGGTATCTAATCGGTATCGCCGATACCAGCCTGAATCTTACTCAATATCGGCTCAGAAAGAAAAATGGGCGGTATTGAACATCAGTTTTTGTTGACTTCCCGTGTGTGTTTCTGGTCCACGTGACCCTGCAGCGCTGGGAAACTGCCCCTGGTGGAAACTGTCTCCAGTGGGCGAAACAGCGCTGCGGAAAACAACCCGAGGAGTGAAAAGGCGTGACTTCTGCAGGTTTGGGGGTTTCACGTGCGATGCTCCTTGGACACGCCCCTGCCTCCCACGGAGGTGCCGGTCCGGGTCGTGGCCGCCACCGTTCTTGAGGCAGGTAGAGTAAAAGCTGGCGGCTCGATGTTGTTTGCAGCAGGAGAAGGTTTTTCTGCCAGACACTGTCAGCTGCTACACACGATCCTCACTTTATTAACTTCAGTGAATAAAATGGGTTTATTCAGCTTTTCTTGTTGCTGCAGTTTTATTTATTTCTCCTGAAACTGACTGGGTTTATCCAGGATTAGAAGAAAGTATGTTTTTCTCGTCAAGCACAGAAGTGTAAACTGCTCCACAGTCAAAACTACACAAAGTGTGAAGGATCCACATTACTTTTTTAAAAGGAAGGGTATGCAATTCTACACTAGAGCTTACCCAGAACGCTTTTTTGTCCCGGTCAGTGAACGTCTCACCATCTGTTTGCACATCTCATGAGTACACCGTAACGTATGTCCTCGTGTTGGGACGCCAGCTCAATGACAAATGAAGACCTTTATTATTAAAATAAATAAATTACAGTGATAATGAAAATCTGCTGGGTCCAGTCTTGACTGCTTTTGGCCGTTAATCCTCATTTTTTAGGAGGGGAATGTGTTATTTGGACCAGATGGGCCCAAAGGTCACAAAGCCAGGCG
The DNA here is from genome assembly GCF_033807715.1 of Cololabis saira. Taxonomy (NCBI): domain Eukaryota; kingdom Metazoa; phylum Chordata; class Actinopteri; order Beloniformes; family Belonidae; genus Cololabis; species Cololabis saira. The sequence goes on from NC_084604.1 coordinate 15,654,474, forward strand.
TGTGTTGTTTACCGGCGGGTTTGGACCAGATCTTAACGCTGTTAAGTTGGTTTGTGAGGCTCGTAGGTCCATGTCTGACCGCAGACATGCAGTCACACATCACAGAGAAGACTGCAATCAATACTTTACCTAAAAATGACTATTTGCCACCATGACTTTACTCTTAAAATGGTTGAAAAATTCCCAACTACATCAGCTATAAGAAGGAACTAAAGGATTCTTGAAATGATTCCAAAAACCATCAAAACGTCTCTTGAGAATACTGCAGGTAAACATCACAATCAAAGAAGTGTTTTAGATGTGTAGAAAAAAAACCCAAAACCGACCGATTGTTAATCACGTGAAAACTTCACATAAAACAAATGTGAGAATTTTATCCGTCCATTTGAAGCGTAAATATGCACATACAGTTCTCAGAGTTATGGATAAGCCAATCACGGTGTTCGAAGCAAAGAGGCGTCTAAAAGTCCTTAAACCACTTAGCAAAAGTTGTAACTACAGTTTACATTTTTATTTCAATTCAATGAAAAAAAAGTAATTATTCCCCGAAGGGAAGTTGATTAGTTATTATTTATCAATTTATCAATATATTTATTAATATAATTATAACTAAAGTTATAATTAAAGAATGATCAGCTCCACATAAACTGTTCCAATCTCAGAGGTTGTTTCACTGCTGGAGTTTTAGAGGCTGATAAGTAATGAATTAATTTATTTTGATGTGAAAGACTTAATTAAATAATTAATTGTGCGACTGAATAAAGTCTAAAGCCAGTATATTACTGGGAATGATTATTTGTGTCTCTCCTTTCTCCGTTCTTCATCTCTCTGGTATCTTTTCCTGCTCTGCCCAGCAGGTCTGCACTGATTCCCCCCTTATGATCCCCACTAAACCCCCCCGGGATCTGGGTCTCTCGAGACAACTTGTGTCGTCATAGACGCTATATACATCAAATTTAAATTAAGTGAATTAAAACTTTTAGAAACATTTTGGTATTAGCTCATAAAAGTGAAGCAGACTTTATTTGCTGTATAAATTGTTCAATTTTCCAAAGTATAATTGAACAGTTCATCATCGGTTTTGTATGTTAAATGTTAATAAGCTGTTAAAAACTTAATTAGAAGCACACTGTTGAAATCTCAATGATAAAATAAAATGAGATAAGAACTTTAGAAATATTTAACTATAATTAAACTTCAAAATGTATTTTGTAAAGTTCTTGCACGATAAATATAGAAAAACATAAGTGGAGATTTTACTTGTTTAACCCTTTAATTCCTGACATAACACGTGAACATTAATAAAATATTTACATGAAATAATACCGTAAACATCCTTTTTTTTATTATTTGAAGTGTTTATTATACATTGAAATCCAAAACATCTCCAATCTTGTTTGTTTGACAATTCCTAGATAATTATTCTTATCATTATGAATACATCGGGTAATCCTGTGCATTTCTTTATTTGTTTTATCTTCAATAGATTATTTTGTTTTGTATAAAACATTTTTTTCTTTTATATTATAAAGTTTTCTGAGGCTTTCCACAACAAACTAATATAAACCAACATATATGTCGGAGGGGAAGTGAATTGTGGGTAATGTTGACCAGTGGCGCCGGCATTGCTTCCATAGATACACAATAAAGCCTTTATTATGTATATTTGGGCTTCAAAATACTTTCTAAACATTGAATTATTAACTCGTGTGTACACACGCTAACACATGTGTTAAGGCTTAATACTGAAAAAGACAAGTTAAAACAGTCTGTACTGCATACATATATATGAAAGCTAAACAGTTGGGCATATTTAAATAAAAAAACCCTGAAAATGTCAAAGTTGATGGTCATTTTTGATGGCCCGGAGAGTTGGAAACGTCAGCAGTTCTGTCCATCAATCCTCACCTCGGATGTTGGTGCTGAAACAACGATGAATGCTGCTGGAGAGCAAGTGACTTACATGGCAACTTCTGGCTTGCGGGTGAAATTGAATGACTTATAAACAGTAACAATAATAAAACTTTATTCATGTAGCACTTTTCTAAACAATAACTTTGGTCTTTAACATAGCAGAGAAGGAGTAAATCCATTAAAGCAACTTGACAGTTTTAAAAGTTTCCTGTTTGGATCCTTCTATAGGCTATTGACCTAAAACCGGTGGACGGCGTCTCTCATGAAGAGTAAGCCTATTGATCTTTGAAATGAATAGCATCTTTTTTTCACCTAAGATATGAAGTTAACAGAAACTGCAAATCATAAGTGGGGCAAAGGATAGGCAAAATAAGCCATGAGGCTTCAGCCTATACCTTTTTGGTCTAAAAAAAAGAAATGTGTATATATATATACATGTGTGTATATATATACCCGTGTGTATACATATACAGTGTGTGAAGGAAGTCTGGGCATCCCTGCTGAAGCTGCTGCCCCCCCGACCCGGGAACAGATAAGCGGAAGAAGATGAGTGAGTGAGTGAGTGAGTGAGTGAGTGAGTGAGTGAGTGAGTGAGTGAGTGAGTGAGTGAGTGAGTGAGTAAATGACCAAAACAAAGTAAACTACTACTTTTAAGATGGGAGGGGTCAGCCTAGATGAACCCGCCCCCTGGTGGTCGTACAAGGAACTGTACATCTCTTCACTTCACTTTATTCATTTGTCCCTTGAAGGGCGTTTAAGTTTGCAGCAGATATAATCCTTCAGCACACATTCATCATACACACACGTTCAGACATAAAAACATACATGATATCGAGCAGAGAAAAACTACATCAGATGCACCGAGCTCATAGCCCAGAGAACACAAAGGAGGGAGAAACAATAAAAAGGGAGACTACCAATCAGCATAAATACATTTCAACAACACAGGTGGCAGCATGGACCAGGTTCTAAGCCACAGAGCCACAATTCCCTCCTCTTCTCTGCAGCATTCAAAGCCTTGATGGAGAGAGGCACAAACGAACATTTGTATCTATTTTTTGTAGCTGTCCGAACAGTTATGCAAAGGCCAGAGGGAAGAAGCTTATATTCTTGGTTAAGAGTGTGAGTATCATCCTTGCGAATGGACTTTGCTTTCTTTTTTTTTAATTTTTTGACACTCAAATTTTATTGATTTTTTGCAGACAAGAAAACACACAAAGAACATTGTCAGTGTCAGTGGTATACACATTCACATGATACATCATCCATGCTTTTCCGGTTTCATTCAGACTCTGTATTGGTGTCTCTGTTGCGAGCCTTGTATGATGTCCATTTGTCCCATTTCTTGTTAAATTGAGCTTGCTGGAGTCTCAGTATGTGTGTGAGTTTCTCCATATTGTATATCTCCTCTATAATGTCCAACCAGTTCCTCAGTGTGGGAGGTTCCTCTTTGCACCACTTCCTAGTTATTGCCTTTTTTGCGGGGCTGACAGAATTTTCACCAGATATCTGTCTTCAAATATAACTGGACTTTGCTTTCTTAAGCTTTCTTAAGAGAATTAAAAATTTTGTCCAGACTGCTGAACTTCACCCCAGCAACTTTAGAAGCAACACGCACAATTCTCCCCAGGGAGTTTTTTTCCTTGCTGGCAAGATTTCCCTACCAACAAATGGTACAAAATGAGATGACAGATTCAATAAAAGCACTATAAAACATTTCCATCAGGGTTTTGTCAACCTGGAATTTAACGAGCTTCCTCAGACAAAAGAGGCGTTTGTTGACCTTTTTTGCAAAGCGTATCACAGTTCACATCAAATTTGAGCCCCCCCCCCCCCCCCCCAGTCCGACTGTATCTGGTAGCGTAGCGGCGGTTTGTCACAAACAGTAGTGATGTTCAATACCACTGATTTCCTTTCCGATCCGATACAGAGTAAAATTCAGGCTGGTATCGGCGATACTGATTCGATACCGATAAATTGTGCAAATAGACCTAATGTCACTGGTAAATCTAAGAAAATGGGTGTATTTTAGAAAGCTTAAGAATACAAAACATTGTGTCATCGAGTCACTTACCGGTATTTAGCTATTAATATTAAAGTCAGAAGTTTACTGAGGTAGCGGCCTCATTCACAATATAGCCGAGTGTTTGAAAAAGGTGTTTCCATCACTAAAAAAAGATCCTAAGTAAAATAATAAAACCATTAAAATAAAGAATATAATAATAAACAAAAATAAGAACTACTATAAAAATGAAAATAAAAAAGTAGTTCCTACCAGCAGCGAGTCATTTAGACAAAATGTGAATAGTTTAGTTACTTTCCTGTTAATGATATACATTACCACAAATGACTGAAGTATCAAAAGTATCGATATTTTAGTTTGAGAATCGATTTCAGAGCATACAGATCTGGTATTGGAAGTGTCGATATTTCAGTATCGATCCGCACATCACTAACAAACAGTATTCAGTTCTTCCCTTACTGTACATGTCAACTGTCATGTTGTTCTTTTTTCACAAATATGGTAATTATAGTCAAAAATATTTGTATAATTGCATATAAAATAGGATCGAAAAATGTAGTTCTGATGGCGTGAACACTTCAGGGACTCCACCACTTCAGGGAAAAGTGTGTCACACTGTCCACAAATTCTTCAAAAGGCCTCTGTTGGTCAAGAGTTAAACAGCTTAAATAAACGATGATTTCATGTCTAAGCGAGACAGTTTAACGCAATATTTCTGTTTGTCTGACGATTAATCGGTGCTGTTTTTCAAAGAGTAAACCCGTGGTGACGCCTTCAGGCTGCTCTGGACAAGCTCAGACCAAACTTCATAAGTTATAGTGATAAATCCTCTGTTTGAGGAGTCGGACAGTTGCATTATGGGCCTCAGCCCTGTCTGAGCGGTTAAGAAACCCCTTGACGCTGTGCGACCTCCTTCACGCGTGGGAGCCGGCCAATGGGGGAGCGAGGCTCAGTTGTCCCGAGGGGAGTGGTGTTCCAGCGTGCCGGGGCAAGACGCGCTGCCTCACTTTGCCTTTATAAGACTCTCATTCTTCCAGAAAACCTCAGAGCTGCTCCGATTGTTGACATTTTCAACTCTTCTAGTGTGTTTTCAGTCGTGCGATGGATCGCGACGACTGATTTGAGGATGCAGGACGACTGGGACTCACAGGGAAGAGCAGCAGGAGTGATCGGTGATCAACATGGGCAGGATCCAGGTATGGTCACATAGTGGTCCACAACATTCAGTAAATACCTTTGCATGTGGCTTACTTGAATTAAAAAAACACAAACAAGAAGTGATGTATTCGTACACCAGATGAGTGTTTCAGGCTCCCAGTTAGAGCTTGTTAGTTTAAATGAAAAAGCTCTTGTTTCTTCCCCCAGGTGGGAAGGAAGCAGTGCAGAAGAGGACTTTCACCAGATGGATGAACGTGTTTCTGAAGAGAGTAAGGCTTCAAACCAACATACCTTTACTGCAACACTTTCTAACGAGTACAATTTCAGAAAAAGAAGAAGAATGAGGAGGTACATTTTCTGTTATTTCTAGTGCGATCCTCCTCTTGAAGTCCAGGACCTGTTCACCGACGTCCAGGGCGGGAGAGTGCTCATGGCCCTGCTGGAGGAGCTGTCAGGGTGCAAACTGGTGAGAATAAGGAGATGTTTGTCTCCAGATGCATGATGGTAACGATGTGAGCTTTAACGACCTTCTGGAGGTTTTGTGATGCAAAGCACGAGCCTCCAGGCGTTTCCAGGCTGGTTTGACGACCTGCTACTACTGCCGTGTGTTGTGCAGGGAAAGAAAGTGTGAGGATTAATGCAACTTTACAAAGAGATGATTTGACAGAGCTGCTGTTTTCTGTTATTAAATAACATCAATCTTATTAAGATTGTCAACACTAGTTTTATATTCGTCACATTTTTAGAAATCATCAAAGTTGAAGCCTCAGTGAAAAAGAAAAACCTCTTACAGGTCTCTTCAATGCCAAATATCTTTTTGGTTTTGGCTTTGAATCATTCATGAAATTACTGGAATGGAAATCCTGATAATTGTGTCAAACAACTGTATAACTGTGATGTCACCCGCACGTTTACTGACGAGTCTTTCACGGAGCCATGTTGCAAATGGGCGAGACCACGCCCACTTTATGTAAATCACAGTTACCCATTTGAGCTTGACCGACCCATCCTATGCTAACTAATATTAATTCACATTAATTTACATCCAAATTTCCAACCGTCTTTATTGTAAGTGAAATAACCTTAGAATCAAACCTCCATCAAACTCCTGAACAATGCTCCTTGAGGCCAAAGGGCGTGCAATAATGCAATAATAATTTTATTAATTAATTTATTAGTTATATTGTGTTTTACTATGGTGGTTTTTAGGCATGTTTTAATTAGTATGTGTGTGTTTTAATTGTTGCTGAAATGGTTTCTCTGTTGTTGTCAAGCCATCATTTGTGGTTCAGATGTCGAATCCCACACAGATTTCCCCAAGTTCAATAAAGTATATTGAATTGAATAACCGCTGGCTTGTATTTGCCATCAGTCTTCTCATCTAGTCGTCTGGAGAATCACAGCATTTGTCAAGTTCTTCCCTTTAACCTGTAGTGCCTCACGTTAGCTTTACAGGTTTCGGTCGTCTTCTCATCGCATCTTCAGACTGAACAACATTTCCAAGGCTCTGGCTTTTCTCGACGACCGGCATGTAAGTGTCTGCTGGTCCGTATACGTTTTATATTTCTATATAAATGTATTATTATTGACTCCAGCGGTGTCTCCCAGGTTAAGCTGCTGGGCATCGATGCCTGTGGGATTGCTGACGGCGTCCCGTCTGTCGTTCTCAGCCTCATCTGGAACATCATCCTGCATTTCCAGGTGGAGTTTCCCTCTTAACATCGCTCTAACTGCTCAGTTCATCTTCTACATCACACCTCCATCGTCTCCAGGTGGAGGAGGTGACCGAAGGCCTGCAGAGGCTTCTGTCCTCCACCCCGTCCTCCTCGTCCTTGAGCAGCTACCCGTCCGCCAGCGACCTCTCGCTCCTTCCACATGACGACGGTGACGGCGTCTCCTGCAGCACGTTGCCAAGGAAACGCAGGAATGCTGCCAGGCAGCAGAAGTACCGCAGCAAAGCAGTCGGGACGCTGCTGCAGTGGGTCCAGAGACGCACGGCCAAGTGAGTCGGAAGAACACTACAACAACAAAAAATGTTAAAATCGGGTATTTTAAAAATCTGGGACTTAGTTAAAATTAACATCGGTGCATCCGAAATGCCATACTAAACAGTATATACTAAAAAGTATACTTAAGTTCGGCACACTTTTTAGTAAATATCATTAGTATGTATTAATTCGGGCGTACTATGCAGAGCGCACACGTCACTTCCTGCCGTTGGGAGGAAGTGACGTGTCACAGCAGCAGTAGCAGCACCGCTCCGCTCTTTCCCGTTTATTCTGGCCGAAAGAAGATGACATTATATAATATTATTATATACGAATATTATAATATTAATATTATATAATAATATTATACTTAATATTACACTTATGACATACGTATCTGCAGCAGCACTTAGCAACCAAACACTGCTGCATTGCATTGTGGGAAGTTTGTGCTTAGCTAGTGTCCATCAATCCACACTAATAAATTTCTCAGGAATGAGTATGGATAGAGCACACTATTGAGTACGTACTAATGTTTCGGACGCACTAAAAAATCTCACGTACTGTTATTGCATACTCATTAGGGTGGAAGTATGCAATTTCGGACGCAGCCTATGTATTAAAGGAATAAATTGTTACCAAGCAACATCCAAATAATGTTCGTGGTTAGAGAGGGAACATACAATTTAAGAGTAATTTCGTAATTTTAAACAGCTTACCATCCATTCAACTCTGAAAAGTATGTGCATATCTGTTTATAGTGTAAAATTGTGGAACAAACTAGATGAGGACATGAAAATATTGCATTAACTCAAAACAATTTATAAATAAGTATAAACAAACACCTTTGGCCAGCTACAAAGGACTGGACAGCTAATTTTATAATTTTTTTTAGACAGGATTTTATTTAGTTAGCATTAATGTGGGTTTTATTTATATTAATTCATATTAAAGTTAAATTTTCAGAATTTTTTAGATTGCATTGATTTATGGATTTTGAATATTCTTATGGAATTGAATTTTGTATGAATGTGTGTCTGTATTTGTGTGTGTAAATGCATGTGTATATAGGTGTGTGTATGTATGTGTTTATGTATGTATATATATGTGTGTGTGTATATATATATATATATATATATATATATATATATATATATATATATATATATATATATGTGTAATTGGATATGACAATATAAGGGGGGGCTGAACTTGATAAGCTTTGCTTCCTTCAGCTCCTTCTCGAACTTGCACTTCATCATAATGTGCTATTTTTTTATATTTTATTATATATACACCATTTGTTTTATGCTTGTGCATGTTTGAGACAAATAAAAATCAAATCAAATCAAAACACCAGAGCTGCTGGAGCTGCATGGAGGTCATGTAACGCAGTGTTATATTTATAACTAGTGCCAACCAATAACAGACATAACCATGACACAAGACAAGCAGTCAACAACAGATTCACAACACACTTAGAAGAACAGCTCTGTACAGAGCTGTTGCAGAGTGGAACAGGCTTCCACCCGAGCTCTTATTACTTGACAGCAGAAGTAGTTTTTAAAAACAAACTGAAAAAGAGGATTTTTGAAAGGTGTGTGTATAATATCTGACTAATATCTGACTTCTTGGTTTCTTGGTAAGCTTGGTAAGCCTAGATATTGACTTGGTGTGAAAACGAAAGTTACGCCTGTAACTACGGTTCTATGAGTCCCGGATGACCGCCAGGCGGTGCTGTAAGCACTGGATATCTCCCCCTCGCGCATGCGCATGTCGAGTACAATACCAACAATGTCACGTCACCCGTGACCCCTGCATGACCCCCGGAAGGGTATATCTTCCGGCGTCAGCATGGGATCGGCTCCTAGAATCTTCTCGCGAGAGCACGAGGATTCGGAGTGACCGGCAGGCCTGGCGGTCATCCGGGACTCATAGAACCGTAGTTACAGGCGTAACTTTCGTTCTATTTCGTCCCTACTGACCGCCAGGCGGTGCTGTAAGCACTGGATGACGAATACCAACAATGTCACATAGAATCCCGGTCACATACCACACTGATCAGGGGCAGAAGGACCCGGGAGTAGAACCACGCCCAATGGTTGGGGAGTGGCGACATTGATCCGGTAAAACCTGGAGAACGTGTCTGGCGACGTCCACGAAGTCGCGGTGCAGATGTCCTCCAGAGGCACCCCCTGCAGGGCAGCCAAGAAGCTGCGACGCTTCTGGCCGAGTGGCACCTCACCCCCACTGGTAAGGGGCGGCCACTGGCCCTGTGGGCGCGCTCGACGGTGTCCACCACCCAGTGGGACGGCGCTGTCCAGAAACAGCACGCCCCCTGTTGGGGCCACCATGGCAGAGAACAAGCTGCTCCGACCGTCGCACAGGCGCGGTAGCATAAGCAGCAAGGGCCCGTACGGGGCACAAAGGGCTCAGCCCACTCTCTGCAGGACCTAGGGCAGGAACGCCACGTTCGGCCACAACATAGCCCCTGAGCTGACTGACAGGGCATGTAACTCATCGACTCGCCGATGTCATGGCGAGGAGAAAAGCTATCTCCGTAGAGAGCCACTTCAGGCCCACCCGGGCCAAGGGCCCAAAAGGGTGGAGAAGAGAGGGCACCTAGCACCATGGGCAGGTCCCACACTGCTCGGGGGTTTATATTCATGTTTATGTTCAGGTTCTCTGGAAAGCGTCTAGAGACAACATCTGTTGTATTAGACGCTATATAAAAATCGAATGGAATCGAAAACTGGGGCCTTTGGGCTCCTCGGGGGGGGCAGCCTCAGAGCCCCCCTGAGAAAGAGAACCAGCCGGTGGCACCCCACGGTGGCATTCTCAACCAGGGCATGTTGCGATGAAATGACCGCCACATACACCCTTAAAGTGGACTGAGCACGGCCACCATCCAGGAGGGACCGAAGGGACCCCAGGATCGTGGCCACGGGGCAAAGAACAGGGTCCTCTGCCCCGTCTGCACACCAGGCAGAGAATCTCCCCCACTCGCACTCATACCAGAGGCGGGTGGGAGGCACATGGGCATTCGAGATGCCAGCCCTGACGGGTTCAGGACAGCTTGACAACAATGGGTCGGGCGCCGCAGCGGCCAGACTCAGAGCCAAAAGCGACGGGGTCGGGGTGCAAAACCTGAATCCCCGGCTGGAAAAGACGGTCCCTCTGGGGGGCGTCATGTTGTGTCGCAGCAGAGCCCCCGCAGCAGTCGAAACTATGTTTCCCCGGTCGGAAGGGGGCCACCAAGAGGAGCCCGTGAGCCCTCTGGAGGACCCTCTGCAAAGGCGGCTTGCGCCGGGAGAGGAAGTCCGTCACCCGGTTCCTGTCTCCAGGCAGGAACATCGCCCGAAGGCCGGGCAGGCGAGGAGCTGTCCACGCTAGGAGGCCCCGGGACACCTGCAGCAGCTGTGCAGAGTCGGGGCCCCCTCTGGTGGCCGATCAAGGAACAGTGGACACACTGTCCGACCGACCCGGCACGTGCCTCCCCCACAGGAGTTGCAAAAAATGTTAGTGTGAAGTGCAGAGCCCAGAGCTCCAGCACGTTGATGTGGCCCGTGCGGACCCGGGAGGACTACTGATGACAGCCTCCCGGCAGGGAGGGGACAGCGCCTAAGGGCACACCCCTCAGCCGGAATGTCCCGCCTTTCCAGGGTGCAAGGGTATAGACACACACCCGCGAACCCTGACCAGCCTGCGCCCGTGCCTCTTGGCATCCAGGCGAGGCTGTCCAGCCACATTGCAGGGGGCGTAGCGACAGCAGGCCCAAAGGTATAAGAGGGGCAAGGGTTGCCATCACGCACCTGGTGAAAAAAATCCTCGGTGACAGGGAGAGCCCGCACAGGAGCACCCTGAACCGACGACGGTGGCCCCGGTAGGCTAGCCCCCGGAACCACCGGTGACGTGCCGCGACCGGCACGTGAAACAAGCGCCCTGTAGGTCCACAGTTGCAAACCACTTCCTCCTGACCTACGCAGAGCATCTGCTGTGGTCAAGCCTCCGGAAGGGCAGGACCTTCATGTATTCGTCGAGGTCCCTCAAGTCCAAGACGGGACGACGTCCGTCGTCTCTCTTGCTGATGAGAAAGTAGCTCAAGTAGAACCCCCAGGCCGCGGCGGGGGGTCCACCGGCATGATGGCGCTCTTGGCCAGTAGGGCGGGCAACACCTGAGCCCGAGCCGGAATGTTTGCCGGGTCTCTGACGATGGTCATCTCAACCCGGCCGGAGATAGGAGGCCGGTGTCGGAACTGCAATACGTACCCCTGGGCTAGGGTGGAAACCACCCGGCCCCCAAATGAGCAGGCAGCCCAGTAACCGAGCTGCTGCCGGAAAAGTAGCTGACGACCGGCTCCGTGGCCTCAGCGCCGTCTCCCCCGGGCTCCGGACGTCCCGGGGGGGCGACGGTCGGGTTCAACGCCCCGACGCTGGTGGGACGGTCCGCGCACAGGGGGGCGAAAGTCACCAGCAGGCTGACTCACAGACCGCTGAAAGCCGCGCCGGCCGCCGTGGGCAGGCGGCCGGGGGCGAGGCCCGGGGGCCGGTGAAGGGCCTCCCGGTGTACAGGAAGCGGCCGCACCCCTGTGAAGGTACACCAGCCGCTGCCTGGTCTCATCAGCCAGGGCGGTGCGGTTCAAAGCTTCCAGGGCAGTTGCCCCAAGCAGCTCCCCCGGGTCTGCCGGTGCCTGACGAAGAACCCTACGAGCAGTCTCCGTCAGGGGTGACTGCGCCAGTCAGACATGACGGCGCGTGTGCACCAGGGTGGACATCAGCCGCCCCAGGCGCCCCCAGGCAAAAAGCCTGTAGGGATATGTCACACATGTCTCGTGTGGAATCCTCCACCTGTGCATCCTGCAGGGAGGTGGAGAGAGCCAGCAGAAGATGGGAAAGGGTGTTCCCCAGCCGGCCGATGCGTGCCGCTGTTTCATAAGCCTTACAAATATGCCCATCAGTAACCCTACTCTGGGTAGAGGGGCACTTGGGATCTGGCTTCAGAGCCTCATCAGGAGCCACTATCAGTGCTGCAATGGAGGGCTCGATGGGGGGGGGGCATGTGGTGGAGACCAGCCACAGCAGCGTCCTCCATCGCCGTCAGAGCACGGTCATCAGCCGGCTGTGACATCTCTCCAGCATGAGTGCAGCCCCTCAAAAAAATCCGACGAAGACGGAATGTGAATTCCACCGGAGAAGGATTGCGCCTGTGGAAGGCGCTAGAGGCCACCTCCGCACGCGGTGCACTCGGCTGCAAGTGTGCCAGGGCAGTGCGGATAATGCTCTGCACGGAGGAACAAACCGTCCCCTCCCGAGAGCTCTGGGCAGATGAGTGCGAGGAGAACCCCGAGCGCTGTGAGGCCGGGTCCCCTGATGACACGTTGAAGTGGCTCGCCGAGGCTGCAATGGATATGGCGTCCTCCGGCAGCGGCGGTGGCGACCCCAGAGCAAACTCTGGCATGGCAGGTTCCACCTGGCCAGTACCAGGTTGCAGATTGAGGAGGGGCGCCTTCATCTGCTCCATGTCGGCAGCCAAGCGATCTACCTTCGAGGAGAGCTGGCTCGTCATCCGCCGTCGTTTGGGGGCCCCCACCACTCTCTTTGCCGATCGCTTCAGAGAAGACCCCGGCTGAGATGAGGGGAGGCTGGCCAACGGCCCCGCTGCTCAGGGCCGAGGCACGACACGCAGAGGTCCTGGTCATCCGCAGGGTCCAGGGCGGCCATGCACCCTGGGCATGAACGCTCCATCACAGCGACCGGTGGGAGAGGGAGCGGACACGCTGCCGTTGCCACGGATGTGCTGGCAGGAAAGAGGAGCGGACACGCTGCCGTCACCACGGATGTGCCGGTGGGAGAGGGGAGCGGACGCGCTGCAGTCACCACGTAGGTGTCGGTGGGAGAGGGGAGCGGAAACGCTGCCGTCACCACAGCGAGCACGCTGCCGTCACCACCAATATGCTGGCGGGAGAGGGGAGCGGTCACGCTACCGTCAGCACGGATGTGTCAGTGGGAGAGGGGAGCAGAAACGCTGCCGTCACCACAGCGAGCACGCTGCCATCACCGCCAATGTGCCGGCGGGAGAGGGGAGGGCCACGCTACCGCCAATACGGATGTGTCAGTGGGAGAGGGGAGCGGAAACGCTGCCGTCACCACAGCGAGCACGCTGCCGTCACCACCAATATGCCGGTGGGAGAGGGGAGCGGCCACGCTACCGTCAGCACGGATGTGTCAGTGGGAGAGGGAGCGGACACGCTGCCGTCACCACGGATGTGCTGGTAGGAGAGACGAGCGGACACGCTGCCGTCCACACGAATGTGTCGGTGGGAGCGGTCACGCTGCCGTCCACACGAATGTGTCGTGGGAGAGGGGAGCGGTCACGCTGCCGTCACCACGGATGTGCCGGTGGGAGAGGGAGCGGACGAGCCGCCATCACCACGTAGGTGTCAGTGGGAGAGGGGAGCAGAAACGCTGCCGTCACCACAGCGAGCACGCTGCCGTCACCGCCAATATACAGGCGGGAGAGGGGAGGGCCACGCTACCGTCAACACAGGTGTGTCAGTGGGAGAGGGGAGCGGAAACGCTGCTGTCACCACAGCGAGCACGCTGCCGTCACCGCCAATATGCAGGCGGGAGAGGGGAGGGCCACGCTGCCGTCACCACGGCTATGAGAAAAGGCAAAAATAGGCGTCTTTACTCAAAAAGAAGAGAACAATCCTCTCTCGTTTCTTTCCTTTTTCTTTTTTTTCAAAAGAAAAAAATAATCTGCAAGGAAAAAATAATGTTGTCACATTAATAAAGTGGGAGAGGGAGCGAAACGCTGCCGTCACCACAAATGAGCCGGTGGGAGAGGGGCGTGGCCTCCTCCACGGCTGTAAGAAAGACCAAAAAAGGTGTTTGTATTGTTTTTTCAAAAGAAAAAAATAATCCTTTTCTGTCTTCTTTTTTTTTTTTTTCAAAAGAAAAAAATAATCTGCAAGGAAAAAATAATGTTGTCACATTAATAAGTGGGGAGAGGAAGCGAAACGCTGTCTCCCTGCGCAGATTGTGATCAGGTGTCAGGCGCAGCTTGACAGCTTACCTTCTGTCAGCTGGGCAGGGGGGCGGGGCGGGAGACGCCGCCGCCGCCGCAACGAACACCAATAAATACCGCGTGGCCACAGCCTCTCGGAGGACGACAGAGATCGTTACTCCTACCTTACGGCACGAAGCTGCACAGAGGCCGGCGGTTTTAGGGAGGAAAAAAAGGAGCTTCACAAAGCTCCTATTTCCGTCCTGTACTTCAGACGCGCGATGCGAGAAGAAAAAAGGAGCCGATCCCATGCTGACGCCGGAAGATATACCCTTCCGGGGGTCATGCAGGGGTCACGGGTGACGTGACATTGTTGGTATTGTACTCGACATGCGCATGCGCGAGGGGGAGATATCCAGTGCTTACAGCACCGCCTGGCGGTCAGTAGGGACGAAATAGAACAGGTTTTAACAATCTTTTCCAATTGTAATTAGTAGTCGACACTGTGGTAAATACTTTTAATATGGTAGTTTTTTCCCGTGTTACTACCATGTATAAGTCTATACTTTATTGTTATTCTGTATGATTTTATTATGTATATAATATATTGTGTCCTGTGTGAGGACCCCAGGAAGAATAGCCATTACTCCCACAACGGAGTGATGGCTAATGGGGATCCTAATAAATAAACAAATAAACATGTTTGCAGGTACGGAGTGAATGTTTATGACTTCGGGAAGAGCTGGCGGAGCGGGCTGGCGTTCCTTGCCATGATTAAGGCCGTGGAGCCGGACCTGGTCGACTTGAGGGAGAGCTTTTCTCGAGAGCCGAAAGAAAACGTCCGGCAGGCCTTCATGGTCGCCCAGCACAGCCTGGACGTGCCTCCGCTGCTGGAGCCTGAAGGTAAAACACTGGGAAAAACAGTATCTTCAAAAAGCAGGGCGGTCTCCATGGTAACGGAAGAAAAATCGTGTGTCATTTCTCCCCGCAGACGTGACATGCAGCTCGCCAGATGAGCAATCCATCATAACGTACGTGTCAACGCTCCTGGGTCGTCACTCGGGCATCGAGGTCGGTGCATGCCGTGAGGCTCAAAGTCTGATGATGCCACTTTTTATATTGGTTTGTTACGTAAGAAGCTGACAGCAGGACATAATTAGAAATGCAATAATAATTAGAAACTTGTAAACGTCTTTATCTTAACTGCTGAGCAGTTCCTCCAGACTCAACATTTAAAGGTCTAACGAATCTTTTGATAAATATGCATTGACAAAACAAAACAAGTTGTTCCTGAAGCACATCAATACGCTGCGAATGAGTCATTTCAATTGCTGGTATTTTGATAAATTAGGGTGTAAATATTTCCAGCAGAAGGCTTCCCTTGTTGCTCCTCCTCATATTTCTTTTTTAAATAGTTTCCACATGAACGTCTTTACATTCAATAAGATTTTATTCAAAATCCTTTTTTGTCTTATTCTAAAAGACACATCTATGAAACAGCAGGATTTTTCCACTTCATCCTCACACAGACCTCAGATAATACAACTTTTCTTCAGTTTTGTACACATACAAATCGACTTTTGACACCCTGAACCAACTACACCCAATGTGGCCTTTGGCGCCCCCTTCAGGCGGCAGGGGGAACCGACGCTTTGCAACCACATCATTTTAAAAATACTTTTTTTTTATTATTATTTTATTTTATTATTATTTTTATATTTGATTCCCAAATTAAAAACTCTTACGTGCCACAATCAGACACGGAGGGTACTGTGACCAGTGGCGGATTTAAGAAATTTGGGGCCCAAGGCGAAGGCAGGTATGGGCCCCTCTGAAATGAGAGGACAACACACATAGCAACAGGTCAATTATACAGATATATACATTTTGACAGTATACACTTGTATTATTTTTACCAGCAGGTTCTCTGATAGAATACTTTTTTTTACTTTTTTTTCACCCAAGGACACAACAAAGTGGAAAGCGGGATTCGAACCGCCAAACCATTGATTATTGGACGATGCTCCACTTCCTGAACCACTGATTTCACTAGATAACGATAGTAATCAACGTAAATGTTTCGTTTTCTTCCTTCTCCCTCCTCTTTTCATCTTTGTTTTGTTTTTTCTCTTCTCGATTACTCTCCTCTTCCTCTCTCTCCTCCTTCCTCTCTCCATTTCGCGCCGTTTGTTTTGCCACCATTTTCTTGGATCCGTTCTGCACATGTTGCAGTAAGATGGACTGATCCAATGTAGTGGACACTGAAGGGGGGCGACACACACACAATACATTCATTTTATTGAGAAAATTTTAATCATAAATATAACTAATACTCGCAAATAAGTAATAACTGTATTAACCATAATTGTATGAGGTTTTTACGGGGCCCCACAGGAACTTGGGGCCCTAGGGAACCGCCTAGTTTTGCCTGATGGTAAGTCCGCCCCTGACTGTGACATCACAGACACGCATCAGAGTATCTATATAACTTTAGATACAGCTTAGATACATAGCATTTACTGCACCTTCAAAAGATGCACAACCAACAGAGAAGTCAGGGCGGAGTCAAGGTGAGCAGCTCATTTATAATTCATGACCGTCACTAACGCAGCCTTTTTTTGTTACAGGATCATGTAACAAACTCTGAAGTTCCTGAGATCCCCAACTTCGGATCCGTAGAGTCGGTCGCCCTCGGAGAAACTCTGGCCGGCGACCCAGAAGTCCAAGCTCTGCTGAAAAGCTTTGAGAAGAGCAGCGAACAGATTCTGTGGAGACAGTGGTCCAGGAGATCTTCGGGGACTTCGGCGCCATCCTCTGCCCCTCCCAGGGTTTTGCAGCCATCCAGTCCGCTGGACGTGACCGTAGCCAGCCAGGATATCCGGGCGTGGATGGGGAAGGGGTTGGCCTGGGGGAATGGCGAGCAGAGGTCGGATAAAGGTCATGTTTCCCTGAGCTCTGAAGATGGAGTCTGCAGCTTGTCAGCTCTGGATTCGGATGAAGAGGACGCCTACAGCTACATCCTGGATCTGAACACAGGAGGTTTTCAATCATTTAATCACTCGGAGAGAGAAGTGCCGACAGTTGAGGAGGAAACAGCTGAGGAAATGAGAGACGAGTCTCAACATCTGGAAGCGCACAAAACCTTCAACGGCTGCGGATCTAAACATCGGCGAGGCTCTGCTGGTCAGGATCCAGATTTCAATCAACAACCGTATAAGAATAAAAGTAACCGGAGAGAGACGACGGACCACAGAGATGTTCCTGACTCGGAGCCAGAGGCTGAGAGAGGACGCAAAGAAGCGTGTGAAGAGGAGAGGGATGATGACGGTGGCTGTCGTGATGGAGAAAGGGAGAAGAAGAGGAAAACGGCTACATGGGTGAAGGATGGATGTGACAACACTGAGGCTGATGAGGAGGACGCAGAAGTCTTTGAAGCGGCTCGTCGGCAGAGAAATGTTGAGGGAGAAGAGGGAAGAGAGCTCTCAGGAAAATGGGGATGTGAGGACGAGAGGAGAAGACGGTTGGATGGTTGTGTAAGATCTGAGGAGGAGGAGGGTTTAAGGTACCAGACCGAGATGGGGGACATTTGTTTAAGGAAAGGAGAAATGAATGGACGGACGAGTGTGAATTCAGACAGTTTCAAGGTTAAAGTAAGGGATGAAGTAAGAAATACAGACGCAGCTCGAACTGAGACGGTGGAGGGAAGCGACAGCGCTGATGAAATGGAGGAAAGTGTTCACTTCAGGCCTCTTAGAGCAGCAGGTGGAGAGAAACCGGAAAACACGAAACCCAAAGATCTGACGTCGTCAACAGCCGTCCGGAGAAATGATATCCATGACGGCGACAGCGGTCAGACTGGTGCACAAACGTCTCAGTCTCCCAGGTATTTATGTTCGTCAACACAAATACAAAATCGCCGTTTGCAATCACTTCCCCTAAGTTTCTTTCTCCACGAGCGTCAGGCTGATGGAAATGTCATCATCAGAGCTCTGTGGAGATGGCTGGGTCCCCCTTCAATTTGTTGTGGCTGTGCACTTAAACCCCCCAAAAAAGGCTCAGCAATCTGGCCGAAAGATCCGCATAGGCTCCCAACCCAAAGTCTGGAAGTTATTTCTAACCACACTCAGGGCTAAAAGTTTCACAAATTTCTGCTCTTGTTTTTATCCTAAATGTTCTTTGTATCTCCACCTTTTTAAGATTTACAAAGCTTTTCCTGCCAGGAAAATCTTAACTGAACATTTCAGAGCTACCATGAAAACCAACATCAGAAGTCGCTGCTGCGTTGAGGTGACGCTCAGTTAGCACAAGCTACCTGCACTTAGCTTAGCTTCGCATGCAGACCCTTCAAGACCAACTCACAGCCAGTCCAATGGTCTGTTGCTAAAATTAACTTATTTATGTCTTCATTCACTGCTCAAAACTCAAAAGGTCAAAACAACCTGAACAACCTAACCTAAACAGAGCAGCGTTAACCAGGTCTGACCTCAGACCAGAGAACTGGAGCACTAGAAATCAAGTAAAGGATCAAAATAAATGGGCTCATGAGTAAATAAGGGTCTATCGCTGAACGCTCACACAGCGTTCTGATGGGCCTTCATCATACCACAAACAACTGTAGTCAACTTTATTTATAAAGCACGGTCAAGGTAAAGGTGAGTAGGACCCAGATGTAGGAGACAGAGGTGGCAGGATTTCCCAGAGAAATGTGTGGAAACCAGTTCTATGACAAGAAACATGGAGGTCAGAACAGTACGGACCAGCAGGGAGCAAGAGAAAGACACAGAGGACTTGATGAGACACAGGTGCAGACAATCAGGGCAGACGGGAACAAGGGAAATCAAGACAGATCTTAAACACAAGGACGTGGGATTTTCAAAATAAAACAGGACGTAAATACAAAACCGTGACAAGTACTTTTGAAATATAAAAACAACACAGTTGGCCAAAGTGATTAAACACAAGCATAAGATCAATGAAAACATTACAACACTTTTTAAAAATGTAAAAACAAATATGAAACATAAAAAAACAAAACAATAAAAGCCTAGATCTCAAACTGAGTAGAAAATCAAAATGAAAAAATGTGTTATATAAAGATATAAAAATTGCGGTTAGGGCTGTCTGCATAGCCGCAACTCGATTGGCTGAAAATTAAAAATGTTCCCGACTTCTGACAGAAACAGCGCTCTCCGCCGGGACGCACGGAAACCAAAATTCAGCTCTGAGGACGGCGACGCTCAGGACACTTTCATATCATACAAGAAGATCAGCTTTTAAATGTTAATATACATGATGCCGAACTTTATTGATCCCTGAACATCGTCCCAACGTTGCGCCACAGTTCGGTATCATTGGTAGTCAGAACGGTTCAATTCAGCTTTGTTTATATCGCAATAAATCACAACAAACGTCATCTTAAGGTGCTTCAAAAATACAGTTGATGTCATTCTAAATTAGTCCAACTAATAAAAAGCAAATAAAATAATGATGGTAACACATTTTGCTTGGTGAAGGAAACCAACAGATTGCATCAGAACTTTTCTGCGATACAATCCCCCGTGCTGAGGAAGCACCGGGCGACTGTGGGAAGAAAACCCCTCTTTACAGTAACAGGAAGAACCAGACTCTGCCTGGACTAATGGGGGACTTTCCGGTGTTGCTTTTCTCTGAGTTCTCCAGCCTTCTCTTACAGCCCAAAACACGGACATGTCTGGTTAATTGGTTATGATAAATCACCCATGTGGCTCTGGGAAGAGCTAGTGACCTGTCCAGGGGGCTTCGCTGGGATGGGCTCCAGCAGACCTGCGACACCAAACAGGAACAAGCGGGTAAAGGTGATGGATAGTTGGCCAGGCTACTAACTCAGGGAGGTTTGGTGTCCGTGGACAGAACCTACGCACATACCTATGTCTGTGTTTTGTTTTGCTGCTTTTATGTACCTTTTCAAAGCTGTTTCAATATGAAGAGTTTAATGCTTTTGTGTTTATTTGCTTGTAGGAACGAGGGGAGGCTCTTCCTGCGATCTTTAGCAGCCTCTTGTGACATAACCCCATTAGAGCTGGAAATGCTGCTGGTGCTCTGGATCCTGCTCTACTGCTACTTCATCCTGTTTCCGACGAGCCTCTGAGTCCCCTCGCACTGCACCCTCCTATTAAGATATGCTTATTAGCCCAGTTTCCACTAATGAGCCAAACAGGGACACCTCGGGCCGGGCCGAATCTTTATCTGTGCCACTAAATTTCCCTCAAGGCAGCATTTAACGATCATGTTTGCTTCTTGCTACCAGCAGATGTAATTTGTAATAACTCAGGCTATCGCCTCAGATAAACCCATAATGCCCTAATCCCCATAATTACATAGATTTTCAGCATTATCAGACGTGGTTTGTGAGCTGTTTGTTGCTGAATAAATGTCCCAAACACTCTGTTTGTGTGATTGATTTCCCTGGCAGAGCCACTCCTTTCCATCTCAGTCGGTGTTAATCAACCACATGGTGGCATCGCAGCTTTGCAGCAGCAACCGGTTAGAGATGACAGACTGTCTCGCTCGCCGCCCGCCGAGAATCCCACATGACCTGCTGTTTAATTAGAGGCTGCATTAACATGCTGAGATTAAGCTGATAATATTTAATAAGCACTTTGACATTTCGCAGGCTCTCGCTGTGTCACTCGTGGCTTGGGATGTATACCGTTCCCCCGATTTCGTATCAGATGCCACTTGAAAGTGAAGGCTTGTTATAAGTGCAGGCTTTTTTCTTCTTCTGTGACAACTTTCTGACTCTGATATAAACGGTAAACACATCATATGATCTGCATTCGGAGGCTTTAACGAGCCTGTACATGCTGTTTTTCTAGGCAGCTCATTCATGGTGATTGTTGGAAAATTAAAGTGAAAGTAAAGCAAAATAAAAGAATGCATAGAGTTGCATAAACATCTAAAATCAGGGGTGAGGAGGGGGGGGGGGGGGGGGGGGGGGGGTTATGCCCTGTCCCTGGTGTTCAGCAGGTTCACATTAATGGTTGCTGAAATTCTTAGAAACTAGCAGCAGGCTGCCTGTGTTTGCTCAGAGCTCAGGCCGCGGGTCAAAGGCTCAGCCCGCGGTGATCGATACGCTTTCAGCACAAACACCACCCCCACATCCGCCCTCGAGGACAACACCTCCCCGGAGCAGTCCTCTGCACAAACCAGGGTCGGCGCGAGAACAGCGCGACCATGTCTGTTGCGTGCAGTTCGGCGTGTCTGACGGCGCTGGTGTTGCTGACCTGCTCCTCGGCAGGTCGGCCGCCGACGGCGCCGAGGCCGGAGAGGCTCCTCGGCCGGCTCCTGCGGAAGGAGAGGGAGGCCGGTCAGCAGAATCGGCTCAACGCCTCGGCCCTGAACACGGCCTTGGCCTTTGGACCTTATCGTGACCTGGCGACTGGAGGCGGCGCCGGGCGCGGCGTCCCGCCGCCGCAGCAGCAGCATCAGAACAACATTTTGTTTTCACCGTCGGGACTGGCATCGGCTCTGGCTCTGCTGTGCCGGGTCTCGGGGCCCGAGAGTCGAGGCCGGGCCCTGGAGGCCCTGGGGATGGCGGCCAACTCCACACAACAAAGCGTGGAGGCGAATCTGCAACGCAGCCGCGCTTTCCAGGAGGGAGGGGCTGGAGGAGGATCCCGACCCGAACCGGGGACGGCCGCTGGGATTGGTGGAGCCTCCGCGAGGGCGGGAAACAGATCGAGGGGCAGGACGGATGATGACGCTCATCTCGGGGCCCAGTTACGACTGTGGAGCAGCCTTCACGTGGACGGAAAGCCCTCGCTAGACTATGACAGCTTCCTGTCCAGGCCTCCGAATACCGAACTTCCTGCCTTCAACAGCAGCTTTGAGACGTTGATGAAAGACTTGAAAGGATCCAACAAACTTATCCTCAAAAACTTTGTGTATTTCAAAGGTAGCTCTTTGTTGCATGAGTGATGAAAGTTGGTCTTTTATCCATGCTCATAAATAGTTCAAACACTGACACAATGTGCAATCAAAGGTAGATTCTTTACAGAAGAGGAACACATCCAGAAACATCAGATTAAAGCTTTAATCAAAACATACTGAATATAGAGCAGGAAATACCACTCTTACATTAACTCTCTGCTTTTCATTAGAAGTAAATATCCACCTTTAGCTGTTAGTGATGATAAATCTGCACAGCAGGATGTTTTTACAGGTGTTCAACTTCTGTCGTGGGAATTTATGATAATATTTCATCCATCACTTGTTCCCTCTACGAATGCAACGCAAATCAGGTGTCCAGCCGTTCGACCGGCGCCACACGGTGCTCCGCAGCTTTCATCTGAATGCGTCGTTCTCCGTGGAGGTCGCCATGATGTTCAGGGACGACGCGTCCAAGGTGACGATGCTGTACGACACCAACTGCTCGGCCACAGTGGTGCGCCTGGCTTTCTCCGAGCGGCTGGCCTCGCTCCTCCTGCTTCCCAAGGGCGAGCTCCGGCACCTGGAGGACTGCCTCTCCGACAGCCGCATGAGCTTTTGGCTCAGCAACCTGAAGCCGGGGTAGGTGGGGGGTCCAGACGGTTGATCTGAGAACAAAATGCTGCAATGCTCATTTACTCTGAGGGGAGTGCAGCCTTATTTGAACTTTGCAGGAGAAAAGCTGTATGATTTTGGCCTCAAGGAGCTAATTTAGTGGATTCAAGTTAAAATGTAATGCCATATTATGGCGGAATTTAACATCATCATCTGATGGTGACGGTGGGGAGTGATGTAATGGACAGGCTCTCCTTTTCTTCCATTATTCAAAATATACCTAATCCTTTGCCGACCTCCGACAACGACTCAGGGAGCAGCAGCATAACGTCCGCTGTTGCGAGGGAGGCTCAGAGTCGCTGCCGTAATCATTAACTTTGACTAAAAACCAACCAAAACGGTTTTGTTTTTGTTTCGGATTGTCCCCCCCAGAAAAAAAACAACAACAAAAGTTAAAAAGGGGTCATCAGGAAAGAAAAACTCCTATGACTCAGGTCAGTTTAATTGACAGCATTTTCTTACTGTTTTTTGAATTGAACTGCGAGGCATTCTGGGTTGAATGTGGACATGTAAAGGTTGTCATGGATACGTTGCTTCATGATGTAGTTACTCCACAGACAGTGCGTGGTTATTTCTGAGTTTATGCGGCCATGTCTTCAGCCTCACGCCGGGCCCCCGTCGGTCCTCTGCTTCATTTTTCTTTGGCGGCAGCGATGAATGATGCTGAGAAGATACTAAATCAGCCATAATTACCTGTCACTCTGCAGCGGTGAACGAAAGGCCCGCAGTGCAGGTCCCACAAGCTGTAACAAGACAGTTTAGAGCAAATCCATTAACGCATTGATTGTTGTTTTCACAGGCGGGCAGAAATCCTTTTGCCCAAGTTTCAACTGAGGAAATCCTACAGTTTAAAAACCCTCCTGAAGAACGTCGGGGTGTCGTCTGTTTTCTCTGGAGCGTCGCAGGCGAAGATGCCGAAAATCATCGAGGTTACGAAAAACGCAAATATCCTTTTGTTGTCAGGTTTAAATGAAATATTGTGAAGATATCAGGCAGGTAAAAGCTTTTTTCTGCGGCCGTAGGCTCCTCATGAGGTCATGCTGGAGGTGGAGGAGTCCAGATCAGAAGAAAAGAGGAGACCCAACACCCTTCTGGACTTCTCTGTACCCCAAAGAATAACCTTCGACAGGCCTTTCATGCTTATAATCTATGATGATCTAACAGGAATCGTGCAGCTCATCGGGAGGATTACTGATCCCACCGACATCTAGACAACAGTGAACATCACACTTTTCTTTAAGCCTTATTTCTTCTTCAGTTTCCTTCTTCTTTTTTTTTTTTTTAAACCTCATTAAATTCACTTAGACAGCATGACAGCTTTGGTTTCACTTTGCTCCAGCAGTTAAACATATTTTATGTTGCAAATGTAATAACACTACAGTTCATAGAAGTTAGTCTATTTTGTTTTTGTAACATTAAAAGGATGATTCATAGTTTATTTTTCCTTTTTCACAAAATAAAAAGACATTTAAATGGCAGCAATTTATCCATCTGCCTGAATCGCTGCTTCTCTTGCAAAAAAACATAAAACATTTTTCTTTCATTACAAAAGCATTTTCCTCAGTAGTCTCTTTCTTTCCCCCCCGACTGTGAAGCCCATTTCCTCCTCTAACATCGCTCCATCGTCTTATGCAATTATTGGAAAATTGCTTTGCAGGGGTATCTGGGCTTATTCTCCGGCACAAAAGAAACAGCCCGTGAATTAGTGTCACATTCATACTCCGGGAGATTAGCCCATTTTTACCTCAGTCAGTCAACAGTGGGGAGATATCGCACTGAAATGTACCTCGCTAAGAACGTGATGAATAGAGGATAGTTTGATGAAAAGGACAGCAGATCCATCACAAGTAAGAGAAATGTCAGCCTATTAATCAGGACGGCTCCCACTCATTCATGGACACCCCGGTTTGTGAGCTCTGTGGACGGAGAAGGTTATTTTCGTAATTCAGGGTTCATTATTTTATAAATATATTCTTTATATTCTGTAAATCAGGGACTATAATGACACTAGTCAGTTTATCTGTAGTTGTTAATGTGTTTTAGATTGGACGGAGTGATACAGCACTAGGTGCTGTGTTGAAGATCTAAAATCCTACACTGTTGAGCGGACATTAAAGTACACTGGAACTCAAGCAGAAGTTGCCCGCGTGTTTATCCTACTCGCGACCCCAAAAAGGTTTCATTTAATAAGGTTAGGCTTAACTCTACACCAGCCTTACATAAGTAAAAGTTCAGAGCTCAAAACGGGACCGCAAAACGGGACTAGTTTCTTCTGAGCGGAGTCAGATTTTGGTCTGCGCGGCCGCGGTCGGATGCGCGTTACTAGTCAACACAATGGATTAATATTAATAACCCCATATCGCCTCCACGACACGTATCGTGACGTTTTTGTATCGCGAAATTTCGTGGCACGATATATTGTTACACCCCTATGATCGACAGACCTGGGCTAGTTTTATGTAACTACAGACCTAGGCTAATCATATGTAAGTGCAGACCTGGGCTAGTCATGAACGAAAGATCTGGACTAGTAATGAAAGACAGACCTAGGCTAGTCATGGACAATGACAGACCTGGGATAGTCATGAACGACAGACCTATGCTAGTCATGGACAACGACAGACCTAGGCTAGTCATGAATGACAGACCTGGGCTAGTCAGGCACAACGACAAACCTGGGCTAGTCATATGTAACTGCAAACCTGGGCTATTCATGAACGACAGGCCTAGGCTAGTCATGGACAACGACAGACCTAGGCTAGTCATGAATGACAGACCTGGGCTAGTCAGGCACAACGACAAACCTGGGCTAGTCATATGTAACTGCAAACCTGGGCTATTCATGAACGACAGGCCTAGGCTAGTCATGGACAACGACAGACCTAGGTTAGTCATGAACGACAGACCTGGGCTAGTTATATGTAACTACACACCTAGGCTAATCATATGTAACTACACACCTTGGCTAGTCATATGTAACTGCAGACCTGGGCTAGTCATGAACGACAGATCTGGACTAGTAATGAACGACAGACCTAGGCTAGTCATGGACAACGACAGACCTAAGCTAGTGATGGACAACGACAAACCTGGGCTAGTCATGAATGACAGACCTAGGCTAGTTATGGATGACCGACCTAGGCTAGTCATATTTAACTGTGGGCCTGGGCTAGTCATGCACAATGACAGACCTGGGCTAATCATATGCAACCGCATGCCTTGTGGTAGTCATGGAGGCCTAGCCTAGTCAGAGGCGACTGCAAGCCAAGGCTGGTCATAATTGATTGCTGGTTGAGGTTGGTCGTGGATGACTTCAGACTTGGACTAGTGACAGGTGACATCAGGGAATGGCTGAGTCAGATGATTTGTTGCTAGGCTACCCAGTTGCATGTGACTGTAGTTGGTCTAAACTAGTTGTAGCTCTTGGTTGCTTTTAGTCACCCAAACATAGATGCCCAGGTGACTGAGCAATGTGTAGCCAAAGTGCAATTGGCTACCAGTTGGCTAGTGTTTTGGTTAGTCCTGAAATGATCCGAGGTAAAGATTACTGGACAGGAGGACCCAGCTGCCTGGTGGTTTGGGAAACTTGACCCCTGAACTCTGCTAGGCCATCCCCAAACCAGTACAATTCATGCATAGACACCCCTCAACTCCAGTTAATCCAGAGACGGACAAATGAGTGAAACTTCTGAGTCATGCAAGAATTTTACATAATATTAAGGAACAAAACAAAATAAAAGCAGCAAAAAAGCAGGAATTTTCAGCTGCTCCTTTAGTTCAAACTGTTTTTTGCTCTTTCCAGGTCCTGCCACTGCATTTTAATTGGATTGAAGTCTGGGCCACGATTAGGCCACTCCAAAACCCCTGATTCTGGTGTACTTTGACTCATCGTCCTATTGATCGACCCATTTTCAGCCACGCTTTATCCGTGTCACATTTGCTTCTGCAGCACAGAGGAGTTAATGGTCCATTCAGCGACTGCGAAACAACCCCAAACCATCAAGCTTCCACAGCTGTGCTTGACAGTGGGTACGAGGTGTTTCTGCTGAAATATTATGTTTTGGTCTTGGACAAACATGGGACTGGACATTACAAGGCATGCAACTCCACTTTGGCTTCATCCCCCTGTAGGACATTGATCCAGAGATCTTGTTTGTTCAGAAGCAGCTTTCCAAAACAATCAGTCATACTATTGTTCTTTTCAAACCATAGGCTTTCTCCAGGTCCAGATAAACTGTACTCATTCAGCCTAAATTTGGACTTTAATACTTATCATGCTCAGTGAGGTCTGTAGAGTCTGACGTGTAGATCTTGTTTTTCTGTTTGTTTGTTTTTTCCCTGTATTTGAACATTGCATTGCACATCGCTGGTCGTTTCTAAACTCCATAGTCTTGACCTTTGAGCAAGTAAACTGCCTTTTTGACATTGTTTTAACCCCCCCCCCATGGTCCAGACAAACAAACAAACAAATCAAGGGCTGATGATAGGCTGCAATCTACGCCTCTTAAATCCTGTGGAAGCAGCAAGGAGGTACTGAGTATTGCCCACATCATTGTTTTTTTTAATTACTTTTGGCTTCATTTTTGTTAAATGAATAATTGTGACTGTCACAAAAATGACATCTTGTTCATGTATGATCAGATGATTTTTATTGTTCAAATAAGATTAACTGAGGGGGTTACTAACTTGCACATGACTGTACATATATATGATTTTATAGTAAGAAGCCATGATTAATGCTCTTGCATTTAAAAAAAAATCTTTGTAAATTAAAAATCTGAACACCTTTAAGACTAGATTTCTATTCAAATCTTACAGGCTCACAGTCCTCTGCATTCAATTCATGGCACCATTAACAGAGCTTTTCACAGGAGCAGTGGTTGATGGACATTGCGGGGAAATACAGGTGCTACCGATCACATTAATTACATTTCTGCACCTAAATACAACAGAACTGTCATTCATGTCACTGATAAAACCTGTTTCAAGCTCAAAAGGCTGCTGGGAAAAGGCTGATGACACTGTAAACAGTAGTTGATGTATTTTTTTTTAATTGCAATTAAAAAGGGAAATGTTTGATGTCACACACCTCCCTACTTCAGTTACACGAGTTTCAATGACAGCTGGTCGTGTTTTGGTCGCCGTGACTCATCCAGCGTTTCTACGAGGGCGCCGTATGAGCTGAAAGTGGGCTGCAAAATGAGACCCATGGGGTTTGAGTTTAGGTGGAACTCAACGGGTTAACTTTCCAATGTGGGGTAAATAAAACAATATGGGACCCAGGCCCGTCAAGTTCACTTCCAGACCCAGAAAACCCATTTCAAACCCAGATGGTCTCCACATGCTGGATGAAAAATGATGTCTGATCAAATCTCAGCTGCAAAGTGTTAAAAGGCAACTTCATTGTTTCTCGCTTTAATACCACAGTCTTCAAGACGAGACAATAATACCCAACAACGTAACGATAACTGGTCTATGATTGACAGCACCTCTAAATGCACTCTATTATAAAAGTTTCCCATTAATTCTGTTCATGTGGGATAACAGACTAATACATGCCGGCTTCCCCGGGAGGCTGGCTGGATGACTCATTTGGATATTTTCTTTAAAAAAATACTGTACCGATGGAGATACGTGATGCAATACAAATACATGCACACACATCTCTAGAGTAGCTCTTTATCTCTCCGCTGTTTGTCACCAGTTTTGTGCTGAGTGAGTCGTCTTGCATCAGTGCAGACAGACGGATATCTGTCCAAATATCTCCCGGCCCGGGACGCAGAAGAGGGCCGGGCCTCGGTTAATCTTTGACCAGACTGTCAGATGTCTCTTCGAGCTCCTGTATATAAAACGGGAACTCTCTGTCCAACTTTCTGCAGCAAAGGGGACAGTAAAGGTAAGCACATGATTTAACTGAATATTTCAACGCTGTTGTCGACATCATCATTGGAAAAAAGTTGATTTTAGAGTTTGGTGGTGAAACTTTAAATCTAAATGTTAGTGTGCCCTCTTAACCTTTATGATAAAAGACTTCCACCAGCGGTGGATTGACGACTTGTTTTACCCCGGACAGGCTCTGAAGATGCGCGGCATATTTGCGAGTTGTGCTCTGGCAGCCCTGCTGCTGACCGTTGTCTGGGGAGATCACCATGGCGACCACCACGGCGACCACCACAGCCACGGGGACGGAATGAGCTGCCATAAGTTGTCCCCTCATAATGCTGACTTTGCCTTCAGCCTCTACAAGAACCTGAACGGCAAGGCGGCGGCTGGAAAGAACATCTTCTACTCGCCGATCGGCATTGCCACCGCCTTGTCCATGCTGTCGACGGGCGCTCGCGGCGACACCCAAGGCCAGCTCTTCTCCACCATGGGCTACAGCGGCATGAGCCAGCAAGTCGTCAACGAGGCCTACGAGCATCTCCTGCAGATGCTCGGCACAAGCCAGGCGAACCAGCAGCTGGATGTTGGCAATGCTGTGGCGGTGCGCACCGGCTTCGACCCCGCGGAACAGTTTCTGAAAGACATCAAGCACTATTATGCCGGTGAGGTCTTAAAAGTTGACTTTTCGAAACCCGATGAAGCTGCAGCTGAAATCAACAGACATATCGCGAGTAAAACGCAAGACAAGATCAAGGATCTGGCGAAGAACCTGGACCCTTCCATGATTATGGTGCTGATCAACTACGTCTTCTTCAGAGGTAGGACCCAGACAATATTCACAGGCACTATTTCTGTCGCTGCCAGCTGCTCGGACACTTATTAAAACATGTTGAAGGAGCATCCATCAGCAGAAATGTATCTTAAAAAACAAAGACGCTGTAAAACATTTGACATTTCTCTGCATTTGTCACGTACAGGTCAGTGGGAGAAACCCTTCGATGGAAACCTGACCAGCAAGGGGGAGTTCCATGTGGATGCAAACACCAAAGTCCAGGTGGACATGATGAAGAAAATGGGACGCTTCGACTACTACGAGGACACCGTCAACCACACCACTGTGATCTTGCTGCCGTACAAGAGCAACACCTCCATGATGATCGTCCTGCCCGACGAAGGCAAGATGGACGAGGTGGAGGGCTACATCAACAAAGACTACATCACGCACTGGCACGACTCGCTTTTCAAGAAGTAAGTGGTTATGAAGCGGCATGTTTTTTAATACTTTTCTTCTAATTACAGGTCTTATTTCATAATTGATGTTCTTTTGCTCCGTAGTAATGTCAATCTTGTGATGCCCAAGTTCTCCATCTCTGCTGAGGCTTCTTTGGATGAGACTCTGCAGGAACTGGGAATAACCGATGCTTTTGCTGACAAGGCAGATTTCTCCGGCATGACCGATGAGATGAAGCTCAAAGTTTCAAAGGTAGGACCAACATAGTTAGTGCTGCAGGGACTGACGTCACTTGCAGCATCCAACCTCTGAAACTGAGCTCGGCCCTCACTGATATCTCCCGGTCTCCCCACAGGCGTCCCACAAGGCCGTGCTGAGCGTGGATGAAACCGGGACGGAGGCAGCAGCCGCTACCACTATCGAGATCATGCCCATGAGCATGCCGGAAACCCTGACGCTCAACAGACCCTTCCTGGTTTTCATCATGGAGCACTCCACCAGGAGCCTCCTCTTCATGGGCAAGATCAACGACCCCACAGCCCAGTAGAGACGCTCGGGGAGTTTTTCCACACTGCAGCTGCTTTTTTTTTAGCTTCAGGACATTTACCTCAGCGTCTGAAATTACCATCAGAGTTTGACTGTGACATTGAGAACATCAAATAAATAATGAACGGAGGTTGAATAAGGAAAAGGAAATGACATTTCGAACAACTGAAATGTCAGTCTACAAAGCTGTCACCACGACGCATTAATTACCTTCCGACATCCAGCGGTGACTGTTTTAAGCGATAGCATCTGCTAATCTTCCATTTGCAGCCTCTAACAAGACATGAAGTTGTCACTTGTTATTGTACTATTGCTGTTTCAACAGTGTTTTAAGTGAAATAAAGGCTTTTCATGAACTACTGTACTAGAATGTTTGGAATATTTCATGTTATCCAAGTGTTACTCAATACACAAATCAAACATAATGCAGCGCAAGTGAGACCAGGAAACGGAGCAGAGAGTTTCCAACATTTCCAACTGTCATCATAGTCTAACAAGTAATTTTTGAGCCACTTTACCTGTGGAACCAAAATCATTTGCACATCATAGACAACCACATGCTCTTAAACTATAGTCTTCCCCCGCACTCACTCTTATGTTTGGATAAATAGCATTCATTTTGTTTTTCTACGATATTTGCCCAAACACTCCGATTTTTGTAAACAGTTTCCAACAAACGCCTCAATGTCAAAGTGGTACGAAGTAATCTAAATACACTAATGTTTTTGTGTAAAATAAACTTTCAGTTTCCACAAATATTTTAATTGTTTCTGCTAAAGCATGTGATTAAACCCATGTGTGTGATTCTGAGCAGTAGCATAAGCTGTTTAATGCTAAACTTCCAACAGTAGAATCATTTTTCACCCTTAAAAGTATAGTTTTAAATAATTCTGACCTGTTATTGATTTATGCCGGGGTGAATGGGACTGCTGCCACTGACACAATGTACCTGGTTGACCTGGAGTTGCACTGTGTGACTTTGTGGTCCAACCACAGACGGCATCAATGAAAAACAAAAACAAAAAACCTAGACAAATCCTTTCTGAAGAGCTGGCTTGAATCCTGGCTCATGTTAACTTATGTCATCACTGGAACTGCTGCCAGTCTTAAAATGAGGACACCTCGCTTGGTCGACTAAAGTGCAACACAGATAGTCCACAAGAAGAGAGAAATCTGTTCTGAACAAGAACAAACTTCATTCTGGCCAGAACATTTCATACTTGGACCAGAAAGTCAAGGCCAGAAAGGGAAGAAACCCCTAAAGGTCCCACTGCAGCACTTATGCGCAGCTCACGTACAGGGTTGCCAGATCATGAAACTATGAAAAGAACTATAAAACTATGAATCAGTATGAATCAGCGGAATTTCAAACATTACGCGGAAAAGGGAGGGAGAGTAATTCCTCTTGACATACTGTCATATATCAGTAGCTTAGAGGCAAATATGTCACGTTTTATTCAAAAGTATGGATGTGTATATGTGTGTGAGATTTAAACGCCCTCAACGTAATGAGCTAATAGGTGCAGCAGGGATTTGTAAACACTTCCCGCTCCTAAAATGTGGTCACATGTGGTTTGATGCTGTGTAAAGATACGAGACGGGAAAAAAGGAGAGGCTCATGCCTAAAACGAACCCAAAAACCCTGCATCTCAAAACAAGCACAAAGTTGTTTATAATAAGCAGAATTGGCAACCCTGCACACGTCAGCCTTAAAGGAGCTTGAGGCAGGATTGAGGCAGGATTTATGAAAAAAATTCGTACTTAAATACGTTTTAAGTTTTCTAGTAATAATGTCAGATGAAGCGTTCCAAATCAAAACGAATGAGCCCTCTAGTGTATCTCTACGTTGCCTTGAACAGGCTGTGTGCTGCAAAATGTGATGCAATTCGTGGGCCGAATTTCCCGCGCTGGACTGCGGATGTGACGTCACATGACGCTGCATGCACGTTCTCCCCGTTCTCCCGTGCCGGCTTCGCTGTTGGCTGCAGTACCCCCAACGGCCGTCGTGGCGAAGGGTGGCGC
Source organism: Cololabis saira (assembly GCF_033807715.1). Taxonomy (NCBI): domain Eukaryota; kingdom Metazoa; phylum Chordata; class Actinopteri; order Beloniformes; family Belonidae; genus Cololabis; species Cololabis saira. The sequence goes on from NC_084604.1 coordinate 15,686,825, forward strand.
TAGAGAGTCTCATTTCTTAAAAGGAGATGTCTTCCTTTTTTTTTAAATTTGAAAATATAATTTACTCGTAGATCACCATTGTTGTTTACACCGCAATACATTCTGGGTAGTGACGTCAGACGGTGGCTCCTGCTAACCCCCGTACAAAGTTTTGACACCCAGAAACAGATGAAAACACAGCTAAACAGGTGACGGCGCACCAGAAACACAGATCAAAACACAGCTAAACATTAAGGTGACGGCGCACCTACAAAAAAGTAAAAAAAAAAAAAAAAAGTACCGCACCATACAGCATGAACTATAAAAACACCATAAAACTCAGATAGACTAACCGACCACACGTTTCAACTAGCAGATAGCCGATGCTACAATAAAAACCCCAGCCAGATCTGGCATCATTAAATAAAATAAAGATGTTCTTGCCTATTTGACGTGAAGTCTGCGCCTCCCGTTTCGTCAAAGTCCCGGGCCAGTTCCCTCAGCCTCTGGTCTGTCATCAAACGCTGGACCCAGCACCCGAAGCCGGTTTTAGGGGGGCGGCAGGGGTGGGCTATGCCCACCCAAACGTGCATCCTGCCCACCGGCGTCTCCATCCCGGCGGCGGCGAGAGAGGATGGCGGTGCGCTGCAGGCTCTAGAGCCACGGCTACGCCGTCTACGCCGTCTACGCCGTCGACGCCGTAGGCTACGCCGTCTACGCCGTAGCCTAATGCACTGGTAAGATGCGCACGACATTGATCATTTTTGCAGATCTCCCGTGCATCACAGAACTTTGATCCAGTTTGCCTGAACCAAGACGTCTTATGGGCTCCCTCGTCAGCCTCCACGGCCGGGAGAGAGCTGCTCATCTATGTTTTAGATACCTGTCCCAGTTAAACTAACGCGGCTTATCTTCCCAGAGCCACCGGACTACGTCATCGCCCCCAGAATGCATTGCGCAGGTAAAACATGGCGCCTCCCGCAGGTCAAAATATTTGATAAACATTGTAGATTTTTAAAGCAATTAGATTATTTTATGTGTTTCTAACAACATATTTTAGTATAAGAGAACAATTGTGGCTAATTAGGGACTACAAGTCTTAATAACCAGGGTTCCTTTTAACTGAAACAACAAAAAAGCGATACAGGGATGAGGACAGAGATGACAGATTGAGATGATGAAGAGGCAGAACAACATGTTTGAAGTGAAGTGGAAGAGGAAGATTTGTTGTTACTGTTCTTCTTGATTGCCGAGGACATAGAAAAGAGAAATACAATCTTCCGTGCCAGCAGAAAGGCGGGGATGAAATTTCTCCTTCTCTGCTATAAACCACACCCATTTTTGCCTTCTGACCAATCACCAAGCAGTTCTAGAACACGACACGAGGAAAAGGTTTTGCACATATAATGTGTCAAGAACAAGCCGTGAGAACAAAACAAAGTAATCGGGTAACTTCAAGAACTAGAACAAATTCCTCGGCCTAGCAGTGAGCAGAACCAGGTACTCGTCGGTTCGTGGTCCGATTTGTCAGCGTGGAATGGTTCAGAGGCGAAAGTGACTCGACCGAAGGTCCAACCTACTTTAAGAGGGGCTGGAAAAGGAAGATAGAAGGAGTAAGCTGATAGTCCTTCAGTTAGCTGAAGCTAGGCTTGAGGCCAGTTGCTTCTAGCTGCTTAGCTAAGCTCCTCCAGAGTGGTCTCTTAGTACCATTGACAGCACAACAAGCCATATTATATTTAAAATAAGATTTATTATGCTGTGTTTTGCCTTTATATACAGCTTTGACATCAACTTCACCTAAAGTGCTAAGTAACAGCTGTTTTACACGATAGTTGTACTACAATACAGCTTTCAACTTCTGTCTTGGATTGTCAGTGTTTATCTTGAGTTAATATTGTTAACTTTCTTATATATCTTTTTTATTTTACGCTACCAAAATGTAAGCCCTCCATTTGGGAATTATCACAGTAGTTTCAATTCAAGTCAGTACAATTCATATATAAATTACAATAACAGCTTTAGCTTGTCGTCATTGGTTGAAATCCAAAATAGAAGTAAAAATTCTTCTCACATATAAAGCTCTTAACGACCAAGCTCCATCATTTCGTAAAGAGCTCATAGTTTCATATTCTCCAAGCGGAGCACCTCGCTCTCAGACGGCAGGTTTAATTGTGGTTCTCAGAGTTTCTGAAAGTATGACGGGAGGTAGGACCTTGTGTTAATTAGGTTCCTGTCCTCGAACCAGCTACCAGGTTGAAGAACCACACACCCTCTCAACCTTTTAAGATTTCAATTTCATTGTACCTTGTAAAAGTGACACAGGATCAGAGATCTCTGATGAAGGCGAAAGGAATCGCCCAAACATGTCAGGTATTTAAAAAACCTAAAAATTCTTGTCCGACAAAAAGAATTAGCAAATTAGATCTTAATGCCATGGACAAAATTAACTTCATTAAAGGAGCATGAGGCAGGATTGAGGCAGGATTTATGAAAAAAAAATGCGTATACGTTTTAAGTTTTCTAGTAATAATGTCAGATGAAGCGTTCCAAACCAAAAAGAATGAGCCCTCTAGTGTATCTCTCCTTTTCCTTGAACAGGCTGTGTGCTGCAAAATGTGCTGCAATTCGGACTCCGAATGTCCCGCGCTGGGCTGCGGATGTGACGTCACATGACGCTGCATGCATGTTCTCCCCGTTCTCCCGTGCCGGCTTCGCTGTTGGCTGCAGTACCCCCGACGGCCGTCGTGGTGAAGGGTGGCGCTAGAGAGTCTCATTTCTTAAAAGGAGCCTCGTGCTCCTTTAAATTAATGATATCTTGTATCTTAATTTTGAGCTTAAAACCTTCTTTTTTGATAAAGCTTATAGTTAGGGAGAGTCCAGGTGTCCTGAAACATCCCTTAGTTATGCTGCTATAAGCCTGGACTGCTGGAGGGCCTCCCAGGATGCACCTCTCCTCACTCTGCTCTCTTAGGGTGCTTTAGGGTGCAGTTTGTTTTGTTCCGAGTCAGGGGCTAAATCGATACAGTTGTTTCGTTTTTCGTATGTGGAGTTTGTGTTCACAAGGCAACCGTCTGTAGCGGTTCAAAGCTGTTATCAAATGCCATGCACGAACCAGCTGTTCTCTCATTGGTCAGAAATGAACACGAAGGGAGTTTCCTCTTCCGTACCCCGGGAAAAACAACACGCCCCTTTCACAGAGAGGGCGCAAAGTGCAGACCGCCGCCGGTGAACCTATTCATTTCTGTGCCACCGGTGCCAAGAGCGTATCGCTCTGCCGGCGAGCTCGGCAGCGCGTGAAAGGACGACTGCCGCAGCGTTTGCGCCGCGCCTGCCTGCCCGAATTGAAATTTTTTTTATTTCACCGTGCCGCGCTGCAACGACATCTCGGCACGTCCAATAGGAGAGAAAGGATAAGAGAGAAAATGGAGAAGAGAGAAAGTTGTGTCCAATCGGAGAGAAGGTGGTGGAGGCTGCGCCGACTCTTCTCCTTGCGCCCGGTCGCACATACACAATGAATGGAGTTGTGTCGGTTGCTGTGTTGATTATGTTCTCACTCCAAATAGAAAAAAAACACCACTCCAGGTCTCGAATGGAAGCGGACCAAGACCACCTCTCCTAGGCGATCTCGGCTCGCTTGTTTTGTGCCGCCTCCGAGCGATTGCTGTGTTCAGATATACCAAACGATCCGATCTTTAGGGGGAAACGCTCCCTGTTTCTGAACAACTGCACCAAACGGGACAGGTGTGAAAGCACCCTTATACTCCAGCTCTATTAATTACACTATTTTTGTTTTTATTAACCTGTGTACTTGATCTGTTCTTGTTGGCTGTCTTCCTCTCTTTCCCGTCCTCTCACCCACCAACTACTCTAGGCAGACAGCCGTCCTTCCAGGGTCTGGTTCTGCCAGTTTTCTTCTCGTTAAATGGGCAGTTTTTTCCTTCCCACAGTCACATGGTGATGGATCAGGACGGGGAAGTGTGTCAAAGAAAGGTTTTTATGCAATCTGTATGAATTAAAAACGTTCAATAATTAATTGAACAACCTTTGTAGTAGGAATGCCCCGATACCGATACTGGTATCGGGGCCGATACTGCCCTCATATACTCGTACTCGCAAAAATTCTCCGATACCACGCACCGATACTTGTAGTTACTGGTTAGCGCCGCTAGGGGGAAACGTTGAGCCGCCCCGCGGCTCCCCGGGCCTGGCAGCCTGGCTGAGCAGCAGCAGCAGCTCTGTGGCTGTAGCTGCTGTTCCCTGTTTCAGTAAATTCTATCTTCCTTAATTATACAAACTGGACAAACCTTACTCACAGGGAACTTTATTAAACACTCTATGTAACTCAGTACAACATAAACAATCCGATTGTTACATTCCGGTTAGCCGCGTTAGCCGCGCCGACAGCCTGCAGTCTGTCTTGCTTCTGTCGTTGTCCCTTATTTTGAAATATGTCCACACTGCTGATGTCCTGCTTACATTAATTGTCACTATCTTGCCTGAAACGGCACTTTATATAACCGGACTGTAAAAATGGGATTGTTTATGTTCTTCTTCTTCTCTGTTTTATTGGCGGATCGCAACCAACTTTAAGGTGCATACCACCATCTACTGTACAAGAGTGTGTAACATCATTTCATTTAGCCTGTTTTTTAAATTCTATTTGATTGAATGTTGTTTCCAGATGTGGGTAGAGTAGCCAAAAATTGTACTCAAGTAAAAGTACTGTTACTTCAGAATAATATGACTCAAGTAGAAGTAAAAAGTAGTCATCCAAATAATTACTTGAGTAAAAGTAAAAAAGTACTTGGTGAAAAAACTACTCAAGTACTGAGTAACTGTTGAGTAACGTCTGAAGTACAAAATAATCATCTTCAGGCAAATAAAATCAATAAAATAAATAAAAAATAAAGAATAGCTCAATTAAATTAAATTAATCTTAAAGTAAATTCAAGTACTTTAATAAATAATAAAATAATAACAGAATCAAAAAAATAAATTAAGCACAAGTAGCACAAAATTTCAAGCCTTTATACTTTTCCTTTTTAACCAGGCAGAACTAGAACAAGCCCATGAACTCATAGAAACTGTGTGTGTTTGAGTCTGTGTAAATGTGACAAAAAATGCAAAAACAAAAATTTTCCCCAAAGAATCACTCAGTGATGTCATGAGATTGATGCGTACGTGGATAAAAGGGATAAAAGAAAAGTAACAGCTCAATGTAGCCTAGCTGGCCGAGTTTTGTTTAAAATTGAATTTCTGTTGCAAATAAAACCTGTCTTCCAATTCATTGCATTTTTCATTGCATTTTTCGGTATCGGCGAGTACACAAATTAAAATACTCGTACTCGTACTCGGTGTGAAAAAAATGGTATCGGGACATCCCTACATTGTGTAGTGTAGTTAAATATATATATAAAAAAAATCTGAATTGAAATTATGAGAAAGTTGACCTTTGTTTCTTTAACTTTACGTTATATAAGTGGGCTTTAAGTCCACCTTGCACAACCAACAGTTAGTACATGATACAAACAGCTAACTTAACGTTATTCAAGTGGGCTTTAAGTCCACCTTGCACAATTAACAGTTAGTACATGATACGAACAGCTAACTTTACGTTATTCAAGTGGGCTTTAAGTCAACCTTGCACAACCAACAGTTAGTACATGATACAAACAGCTACTTTTTTTGGTTAATATTTACATGACTTGTCAGCTGACCGTCTCTGAAGTTTGCAATATAATCGTGGAGTTTCTGGTAAACTGCATTAAAGAGGACCTTAGAGGTAAGCATCAATGACACATGCTCAATGTTAGTTTAAATCTAAGGATTCATAGCCTACTTAAGAAATAAATGACAGCTGATCAGTTCTGATCTGAATTTGTGGCAGCAAAATTAGTTTTTAATTGATATGTAGTGTGATTATTACATTGTAAAGGGTTAAAAGTTTTTTGAGATATTTGTTGACATAGTTGCTGAAAGTTGCTCAATCGATGTCTTTTCATTTGTCTCTTTGTTAACCTCTGTACAAAAAAAAGTTGTTCATAATCAAATATCGCACAAGTAGATTATCAGTCATCCAGGTAATGATGATGATCCTAGATGTTTCAATGGAAAGAAACTTCTTGGTTCTTAAAGTTGTTTCAGCTCTCATCTGTAATGTTCTTTAATTTTGAACTGACTGCTTTCAAAAGACTGTTTAGACATTTATTCTGTGTAAGTTATTGATGTCACATTTGAGTCACTGACCCGTCCTGTCTTTCATGTGATCCATTAAAGGTCTCTTGTCAGCTGTACATTATTTACCCCGTCGGCATAAAGGGTGTTTTGGTCACATAAATGAAATGTGAATGTTTCTGAAATCATCTGAGGAGGACATTCGAGCGGGGACCGTTAGAACTGAATGCTGAGACCTTTTCCTCTGTTTAAATTATATTTAAGTTTAGGGACGCAGAACTAGGGGCAAAAGTTGAGCAGCGAGGATGAAAAGTGAGCGTTTGTCCAGTAGAAGTAGGATGTTGGGGTTTTATAGTTAGATCACCGGTTGCATTATTGAAGGAACTGGGAGAATGTGTGCAGACCCGATGTAGTCAGTGGATTTGGATTAGGAGAAATTATGTCAGCTGGTGATCAAAGTAGAAATAGGAGTTACTATTAGAAATCTTCAACTACTTTGTTCATGAAGATGAAGGAGTGAAGGGAGGGTCAGATGAGGTTCACCAATCAGGTTTCTGAGAAGGAAATCCCAGAAGAGGAAGGTTATGTAAGGAAATGAGCGTGGCCTATTTGAATCTTTTTGTCTGGGGCTGTGCTGGTAAGCATGTTTGCTTCTGCTTAGTCTTAGGGAACGTAGTATTGATACTTTCACTGGCTGGAGCTTGAATGAACAGAGCCTGGGTTGGTAGCTTTGGACTATTCCCCAATTATTGATGTGTTATTGATGTGGCCATTTTCCCATATGCCAGATTCAAATATCCACTGTAGAGAGAATGGAAAGATTAGTTACATTACATAGACGCACATTTTGATGTATAACATCATGGGTTGACATTACGGTTCAGGCGAAGAAGCAGCCGAAGAAAATGGCATAAATTGCGCCAAAATTACACGATTAATACAAATTAAAATTAAAACTTCCTGTTCGGTTTCGGCCATGGTGCCAAGAGACTTTTCTTTAAGTTGCGACGTGATACAGGTGTGTACCGATTGTCGTGCATGTACGTCAAACCGTATTGTGGGGCTTGAGGCACAAAGTTTTCTAGGGGTGCTGTTGAGCCATTAGGCCACGCCCATTAATGCAAACCATTAAATATCAAATTTATCGCCAGGCCTGGCTCACGTGCGAAATTTGGTGACTTTTGGGGCACGTTTAGGGGGGCAAAAAGGCCCTCATTTCGTTGGAAAAATAAAAAGTAAAAACGAGAAAAAAAAAAAATTCCTACAGATACAATAATTAGGTGGAAGCTGGTTGTTCCTCACGGAATAGTTTGTACTAGTTTAACGCTTGCAAGGCGCTAAGGTTTGGGACAAGGAAAAAAGGGGTCTCCCGCACACTGTTAAGTCAAATGCAAAAAACTTTAATAAGGTACACAAACAAACAACGTTTCGGTCCACAGGACCTTTCTCAAGCAGAGATTTTTTTTTAAATCTGTGTGGGTCTGTGTGTTGGCATAAAAAAGTATGAAAGGGAAGAACACTGCATCATGATTATTGTTGAATTTTCGATACCGGCTGAGAGACTATTGCCTTTGTAAGCATTCGCACTCCGACTACTGAAAGGTCAAACGAAGCAGTGAACTATCATATTTCCTCATAAATTATTAAGTCAAAAATCAATCAGGGAAATAAATGAATCAATAAGAAGAACAAGAACAACTAATCTTTTACTTTTTCTCCTCATGTTAAAACTCACCTCTTTCTTTCTCCCCATAAAAAGATCAGTTTCTGAAGATGCGAGGTATCTTTGCTGGTTGTGCAGTGGTTGCCCTGCTGCTGGCTGTGGGCTCGGCCCACGAGGTCAGCACGATCTGCCACGAGCTGTCCTCTCCTAATTCGGACTTTGCCTTCGCCCTCTACAAAAACTTAAATGCCCAGACCGATGCAGAGAAGAACATCTTCTTCTCACCGCTAGGGATCTCCACCATCTTGTCCATGTTGTCGACGGGGGCCCGCAGTGACACCCACAGCCAGCTGTTCACCAGTTTGGGCTACGGTTCCTTAAACCAGTCCCAAGTCAACGAGGCCTACGAGCATCTTTTCCACATGCATGGGAATAGCCAGCAAAACCAGGAGCTGGATATTGGGAACGCTGTGGCCCTGCGAACCGGGTTTCGCCCTCTGGACACGTTCTTGAATGATGTCAAGCGCTACTACTCTTGTGAGATCTTCAATGTGGACTTTTCCACACACGAGGCTGTGGCTCACATCAACAGGTACATTGCTAATAAAACCCGGGACAATATCAAAGATCTGGTGAAAGATCTGGACCCTGCAATGGTAATGGTGTTGATCAACTACGTCTACTTTAAAGGTAAGAAGCCAGTTTTAACTCTACACCTAACAGAGTAGTATGTGGGTAGTCGTGTAAAAGAATAAATATATAAATAAACTGTAAATTAAATTCAGAGTTCATAGCGCAATCGTGATATGTAAGGACTACAGACTGTATTTCAACTACTAAAAACACGTCTCATGCAGGACGGTGGATGAACCCCTTTGACACGAGACAATCGTACAAAAGGGACTTCAATCTGAATGACATCAGCAAAGTTAAAGTACCCATGATGCACGAAAAGGGACATTACAGGACCTACCTGGACACCAGCATGCAGGCTACAGTCATCATCCTGCCCTACGAAGGTACCACCTCCATGATGGTTGTTCTGCCTGACGAAGGCAAGATGAAGGAAGTGGAGCACAAGATCAACAACACCTACGTAAAGCACTGGAAAGACTCAGCCACTGACATGTAATATGATGTTTTTTTTTTATATATGTGCATTATTACTATATTTAATATATATATACATATACGCATACATACGCATACACATACATATACATACACATACAAACCCAGTGATTTTTTTTTTTTTTTTTGGGGGGGGGACTTATTTGGACTTATTTAATATATTTAATGCTTTTTATGGTGCAACTGTATCATGCTTATAATATTCTGTATTTCTCAGGTACCTGGATCTGCATTTACCAAAGTTTTCCATCTCATTTGATGCCTCCTTGGAGGAGACACTGAGACCCATGGGTATCATCAATGCTTTTCAAGACAACGCAGATTTCTCAGGCATATCTGACACGGTCACTTTAAGAGTCTCAAAGGTAGGAAAACCTTCCTTGTTATTCTTCCAAACTGCTATATGTTAAAAATGACAAGTTATAAGTCACGATTCTGTCTCAGGTATTTCACAAGACCACACTGGACGTCACTGAGAAGGGAACAGAGGCCACAGCCGCCACCTACATTCTCTTGCCCGGATCTGCTCCTGATTATATACCACCACATCCGGTTATTATTGACAGGCCCTTCTTGGTTTTTATTATGGAAAATCCCACTGGAAGCATCCTGTTCATGGGGAAGGTCCGTAATCCCACAGCCATGTAACGACGCAAACGGATTGAAGAAGAAGATAGATAATATAAATAAATAATTGTCATCATAAGTATTTTATCACGATTAAAATCCTTGATCTTTTATCTCCACATGCAGATGCTGTAGTGCCTCTTTGATTACTTGTGTTCCAACACAGTTTAAAGAAATAAACATACAAATAAAGAGCAAGTTGTTGACAAAGCATTGGGTTGGTCGTGTGTTTATTCCTTTTTTTCTTTGAGAAAGACAAAGCAACAATTTCAAATTATTTTAGGAAAATTAATGAATTCCTGTTATTCCTATAAATCAAAATTACACTATAATGTAAGTGAAACCTAGGTGGGATTTAATTGGACCAATGAGCCTAAACTGCATGTTTTTGGGTTTGGAGGAAACCGGAGTACCCGGAAAACCCATGCAGACAGGGAAAACGTTTAAACTCCACACAGAAAGACCCACAGATGATTTATCTGATTAGAAAAACCGTTGCAATAGGTATCACACCAGGGCACAACACTGGACGCCACTGAGAAGTTATCAGAGGCCGCAGCTGTCAGCGTCATTGAGTTCATCCCATTTTCTGCAATCACTACTCCACCACTTCCCATCATAATTTGTTTTTATCGTGGAAAACCCCATCCAGAGCATCCATTCCATGGGCAGGATGAACAATCCCACAGCAATGTTGAGACACGATGGATTCATTATCTCTCTCTCTCTCTCTCTCTCTCTCTCTCTCTCTCTCTCTCTCTCTCTCTCTGAGTGGATGGTGAGCGTGCGGAGTGAGTGGAGGAGCGTTCGTGGAGTGAGTGAGTTTTCTCTCTCATCTCTTTCTTTCCAAACTTTTTTTTATGTTTGTTTGTTTTGTGTAAGTGTTGTGTGTCTAGTGCATGAGTTGTTAGTCGGGGGGGATTGTTTGTTTGGGAGTCGCCGGTGTTTCGCTGCGGCGTGCCGGCGGCATGGCGGATGATTTTAGGAAACTGAGCAGGAAACACGGCATCAAAGTCAACACCGGGTTTCCCTGCTCAGTGGAAGATGTCAGTCTGGCCGTGGGGAAGGTTGTGGGGTACCACAGTGTCAAGTCTGCCGCGCGGATGAACAGCGCGGTGGTGATATTTGTGGACGAAGTAGAAAAAGTGAATCAGCTGGTTGAAAGTGGCGTCACCATTAAAGATCTGTACGTGTCTGTCATGCCGCTGTCACAGCCGGCTACGCGGGTCTCTCTCTCCAATGTGCCACCGTTCATCTCCGACTCTTTCCTGGAGAAAGAGTTGTCGAGACATGGGAAGATCGTTTCTCCAATAAAAAAAGTCCTGACGGGCTGTAAGTCTCCTCTCCTCAGGCATGTTGTCTCACACAGGCGAACACTGTTCATGATCCTCAATAATAGACATGAGGAGCTTAACATCAGATTTCATGTAAAAATTGACGATTATGAATATGTGCTTTATGCAACCTCAGCTAACATGAAATGCTTCAGGTGCGGAGAGGAGGGTCACTTGATTAGAGCTTGTCCCAGTAAGAGAGCTCAGGAGGCTGAGGAGGACGCTGGTGAGGGACCCAGTGGACTGAGACAGGCTGGAGGAGACGGAGGGACAGACAACACAGCTGGACAGACAGCTGGAGCACAGAGCACTGAGGTGGGTGAAGCAGGTGAGGGGGGCAGTGTACAGGTGGGTGATGAGGAGGAGGCACACACAGTGACAGGTGAAGCAGGCAGTGGGGGTCACAGGAATGAAGAAGACACACACACAGAGACAGGTGAGGGAATTCAGGTGAATGAGGAAGAGGGGGGAGAGGCAGGTGAAGGCGAATGAGGAAGAGGAGGGGGGTGAGGCAGGTGAAGGCATTCAGGTGAATGAGGAAGAGGAGGTGGAAGGTGGTGTGTGTGAGGAGGACATGCACGTGGAGAGTGTGTGTGCATTGGAGAGGGGGGGTGTGTCCCTGGCTGTGGGAGGGGCTGGCAGCAGTGACAGTGACGACTCTGACATCAGTGAGTTAATGGAGGACAGGCTGACTGTCAGTCAGGAGAGGACGATCTGCTCTGTAAAAAATATTAAAACCTTCCTAAAGGAAACTAAGAATATGAAGGGAGTCAGGGTGGAGAAACACTTCCCAGACATAGGGGACTTCTGCTCTTCAGTCAAGAATCATTTAAGAAACAGAGAGTTCACAACCCAAGAGGGCTACAGACTGAAAAAGCTAGTGGTTAAATTGAGACGTCAAAACAAACATGATGATGACCATGACAGTGATTTTTAACTTATTTATTATCTGTGTTTTAATAGTTTGCTCTCTTCCCTTTCTTATGGAGACTTTTAAAATTGGCACTTTAAATATGAACGGTGCGAGGGAGGTGAGGAAGCGTGCAGCCGTGTTTGAGCTAAGCCGAGTAAAAAACATAGATGTGCTGTTCCTACAGGAGACACACAGCGACACACAAAATCAAACTGACTGGCAGACAGAGTGGGCGGGGCAGGTGGTTTTAAGCCATCATACTACGACCAGCAGTGGAGTAGGGTTTTTATTTTCTAGGCGTTTCACTCCTCTATCCTTTGACATAGAGCATATTGTAGATGGCAGGTTTCTGGTGGTGACAGCTCATTTTGATAAATTCTGTGTGATTTTTATGAACATCTATGCTCCATGTTCAGGGGCCCACAGGAAGCTGTTCTTAAACACTGTCAGTAAGAGACTGGCTGAGGTCAAACCTGAAGAGTTTTTATTTGTGGGGGGGGATTTTAATTGTACAGAGAATGACAGACTGGACCGCAACCATGATGAGCCTCATCCTGCATCCCAGAGTGTGCTGAGGCAGCTGGTCCACTCAAACGACCTGGTGGATGTGTGGAGGAGGCTCCATGGGACAGAGCGGCAGTACACCTGGGCTCACTGTAGGGACAACATTGTCTCTCTGGCCAGATTAGACCGGTTTTATTGTTTTAAGCAACATTGTAATGTAGTCCGGGGTTGTGCAATAATACCTGTGGGTTTTACTGATCATTCGCTGGTTATGTGCACTGTTTTTATAAGGAACATTTTACCCAAGAGCGCCTACTGGCATTTTAACACTGCATTGCTGCTGGATGAACATTTTAAAGAGTCTTTTATTTTTTTTTGGAAAACTTTTAAAGAAACCAAGAGTGATTTTACATCACTGAGGCAGTGGTGGGACTGTGGGAAGGTGGAGGTGAAGCAGCTCTGTCAGCAGTACACTCTCAATGTGTCTCGTGACATCACCAGGTCTATGAAGGAACTGGAGATAGATATAGTGGAGCTGCAGGGTTCTGCAGAGTCCACAGGAGATCGAGGCTGTATTGAGAGCCTCAAGTCAAAAAAAGCCGCTTTGGCAGACCTGCTGGGCTCTAGGGCACAGGGGGCGCTGGTCCGGTCACGTTTTCAGTGTGCAGCACTGATGGACTCACCATCAAAATATTTCTTTAGTCTGGAAAAGAGGAACGGACAGAGCAGGTTCATTCACGCTCTGCACTCCAGCACAGGCCAGCTCCTGACTGAGGCCGGAGACATCAGGCAAAGGGCAGTTGATTTTTATGCCGAGCTGTACAGGAGTGAGTATGTGGAGGATAAGGAAGTGTTTGACTCCTTCTGCAGCGGGCTGCCCAGGGTCTCAGAAGAGGCCAACAGGGAGCTGGAGGGTCCGCTGACTGCGGAAGAGCTGGACAGGGCACTGCAGAGTATGCAGGGGGGCAAGGCCCCCGGGATCGACGGGCTACCAGCAGAGTTTTTTAAGGCGTTCTGGGCTGAACTGAAGGACGACATGCTGGAAGTCTTTCAGGAAAGCTTTGAGGACTTGGCTCTGCCCCGGAGCTGCAGGAGAGCGGTGCTGACTCTCCTGCCAAAAAAAGGGGACCTACAGAATATAAAGAACTGGCGCCCGGTCTCCCTGCTCTGTACCGATTATAAAATCCTCTCCAAGGTGCTGTCAAACAGGCTGAAGAAAGTAATGGACCAGGTTGTGCACCGGACACAGACCTACTGTGTGCCCGGCAGGTACATAGTTGACAATGTGTCACTAATTCGGGACTTTTTGGAAGTCTCCGGTCCATTGGGTTTTGATGCTGGTCTGGTTTCTTTGGACCAGGAAAAGGCGTTTGACCGAGTTGAGCACCGTTACCTGTGGAAAGTCTTACACAGGTTCGGCCTCAACTCAGGTTTCATTGCCAAGACAATGGTTTTGTACGAGGGCATTGAGAGTGTGCTGAAGATAAACGGGGGTCTGTGTAGACCTTTTGAAGTGGGGAGGGGGGTCAGACAGGGCTGCTCCATGTCCGGCATGTTGTATGCACTCGCTATTGAACCCATGCTGCACAATGTACGCTCTTTTATTGATGGATTGTTTTTACCTGGTTTTAACTCTCGTTTTAACCTGTCAGCATACGCAGATGACATTGTTGTTATTGTCAAACATCAGAAGGATGTGAAGGTGCTGGGGGGTATCGTTGATACTTATGGTAAGATCTCAGCTGCTAGGGTGAACTGGGAAAAAAGTGAGGCCGTAGCAGTAGGGAGGTGGGCTGCAGGTCTTCCCCAGCTGCCAGGAGGCTTAAGTTGGAGAAGGGGTGTTTTGAAGTACCTGGGGGTGTATTTGGGGGACAGCACCACAGAACTGAAAAACTGGGAGGGAGTACTGGAGAAGGTGGAGGGGAGGCTGAGGAAGTGGAGGTGGTTGCTACCACACATGTCATACAGAGGGAGGGTGCTCATTATTAACAACCTGGTGGCATCCTCCCTCTGGCACAAGTTTAAATGTGTGGAGCCTCCGGCTGCCCTCTTAGAGGACATTCAGAGGGTCCTACTGAATTTTTTCTGGGACAACCTACACTGGGTCCCACAGAGTATACTGTACCTACCAAAAGAGGAGGGGGGCCAGGGTTTGATCCACTTGAAGAGCAGAATGGCAGCTTTCAGGCTACTGATGGTACAGAGGTACCTGACTGGTCAGGATGTGGTCTGGAGCCCGGTGATGACCATTATATTGAGGAGAGTGGCAGGTCTAGGGTTAGACATGGGGTTGTTTTTAACTGATTGTGTTTTTAACAGTGCACATAACCTGCCGGGTTTTTATCAGGGACTGTTCAGAGCATGGACTCTTTTTAAATGGACTAGACTGCAGCCTGCGGCCTCTTTGTTCTGGCTGCTGGAGGAGCCTCTGGTCCACGGGGCTCGGTTGGACCTTCAGGGCGGCGGCAGACCAGGTCTCAGCCAGCGGCTGGTTTCAGCCGGAGTGGTGAAGCTGAGACAGGTGGTGGAGGCTGCAGGTCCAGGACTTCATGACACAGAGACGGCAGCTTCCCTGCTGGGGCTGAGGTCACAGCGGCACACCAGGGACATTTTAAACTTGTGGATGTGCAGGCTGACCACTGAGGAACAGGATATTCTTCGGGACTATTTCGCAGGCACAGAGACCCCTGATGACGGAGACCCCTTTCCGGAGTTGGGTCTGTCTATTGACTATCAGGGACTGACGGGGCCGTGTTTGGGATATAAGGACGCTGACCCTGTGGACCTGTACATGGTGACAGGGAAGACGCTGTACAGGTACTGTGTTCATGCCATGCACAAGAGACAGCTCAGTGGGAGAGTGGACACTGTGTGGAGGGGCAGGTTGCAAGTAACTGTGGATTGCAAACCTGTGTGGAGGCTGTTGTATAAGCCTCCCCTCAACAAAAGGTCGGGTGACCTGCAGTGGAGGATCTTGCAGGGGGCGCTCGCGGTAAACAACTTCACCTGCAAACTGAACCCCACTGTGTCTATGGGCTGTCCTTTCTGTCAGGAGACGGAGACAGTGTTCCACTGCTTCCTGGACTGTCTGAGGCTGGAGCCTCTTTTTACCTTGTTGCAGGCTGTGTTTCTGGCCTGTGGAGAGGGCTGGAGTGGGACTGCCTTCATCTTTGGTGCTGGTTACACCAGGAAGGACGCACAGAAGTGGCAGCTGCTGAACTTTGTGGTGGGACAGGCTAAGCTGTCCATTTACCTCAGCAGGAAACACCAGATGAACAATGACTCTAACACAGACTTGGTGACTATGTTCAAGGCTCTGGTGAAGGCCAGAGTCAGAGTGGATTTTAAATTCCACTCTCTGATGGGACACATGAGTGATTTTATCCATCAATGGTGTTTTAATGCTGCTGTCTGTTCTGTAGTTGAAGAGAAGCTGTGCTTCAACCCCACTTTTGCATAACTTATTTTAATGTTTTTATTTTTTAAACTTTGGCTGACTATGTCATGATGATGTGATTGGACTTTATTTATTGAAAAATAAAGGTGCCTTAAAAATCAAAAAAAATCTCTCTCTCTCTCTCTCTCTCTCTCTCTCTCTCTCTCTATATATATATATATATATATATATAGATGGTGAATTCGCTGGGGGGTCTCAAGTTATCAAGGGACTTGATATTAAAATGGGAAAAAGGAAATAATTAGCGCAGTGCCGCCACTGAAAACTTATTATGCGAGATTCGTACTAGCACAAGATATGTAAGCCTTCAGAAATAAATATGAATGACAGCCTTTGTCGTCCGTGTCTCTGCTGCGAAAAAAAAGTCTGGTTCTTTGCTCGAGGGATAACCAGTCGCACCTTCCAGAAAATGGCGTATGACCACGTTGCGGCGGCCTCGGGAAAAACTCGGGAAAACAAGCACGTCCGACCAAAATACTGGCAAAAAAAATGTTCCGACCAATTAAAGTTTCGATTGCAATAATATCTGGGCCTACTTGGTCTCCACACATTTACCGTTCTCTCCACATTCACGGAAAACCCGCAGCCGGACAGTCCACCTGCTCTCCCCTATCACTCTCCTCTCACACTGACCCCGAATGTTCGAGACTCGCCCTCAGTCAATATTTTTACAAATTCTTTTTACAGACCATGGGAATAAAAACATGAAACAAAATGGATTCTGGGAAAAGAAGTCCTATATATATTACCGTATTAAACATATATATATATATATATATATATATATATATATATATATATATATATATATATATATATATATATATATATATATATATATATATATATAAACTTTGAACTAGCAAGGTGATTTATATGTGTTGAACCTAGACGTCTAGTCTCAGAGAAGAAACATTACACCCATTTCTCTTCTCAGGATCTCTTTATTGATCATACTTACATTTTAGGTCCTTTGGGCTTCCAACTCAAGTATTTTGTACAATATCATGTAAAATATATGATACTTGCCTGCAGAGCTGCCTGGGAGATTTGCGAGGCCCTGTGCGAAATGGCAAAATTTTGGGGGTTTTTCGGGTCGGATCGGGTGTCTATATGCGCAATTTTAACTCTCCAATTAGCTAAATACTGGATACCTTCCCCTGCCTCATCATCATCTGGCCTGCCTCGACGCGGGGCCCACGGCTGCTTGAGACCCGGTCAGATCAGTGATTTTTGTAACAAATTTATCAAACAAGCCTTTCAGAGAGGCATTAAACTCTTCCATTTTCTTTAGTTTTTTTTCTTTTTTCATCCCCTGATCGAAATTTCCTGATTCTGTCTCGTTCTCTCGACATTGTGTGACAGTTTGTTCCAACTCCACCCGTCTGAATCAGAGCAGCTTGTGTCTGCGCTTGGTCTGATCAGTTGTATTGAACAACAGACACGCGCATCATTGCACATATATTTATTGATATGCACAGACTAGTACACATTTAGGTCTGTAATGGAACGTGACTGTTGATATTTATAAGGAAAAAAAAAAAAAAAAAAAAAAACGGCCCATAGCGCGAGGCCCCTTGGGGCGCGAGGCCCTGTGCGGTCGCACGGTTCGCACACCCCTTGCGGCGGCCCTGCTTGCCTGTAGAAACATTATTTGAAATATTCCCAGTTTGGTTATGAATTTTCAAATAGCTGTGGTTCCTTCCAAAAGATCCTCCCTCATATCTTTTCATTATAAATCTTGCCTGGGTCATGATGAAAAATAGCACACTGGCGGCTCTAGCAGTGGGAAACAATCAATACAATAATGACTCACCTAATTCAATACTGAAAAAAAAAACAACTACTGAGGTAGGAAAGGCTTTGTCACATGTATTATTCTTGAAAATAAGATGACAATTTATTGCATTCAATCTGGTCTAAAATACTGCAAATGTGCCATTTGACTTGTATATAAACAAATAAAATGTTTAAAGAAAAACGTGAATTTTGAACATAGAGCTGATTAACAGTATGGAGAAT
The DNA here is from genome assembly GCF_033807715.1 of Cololabis saira. NCBI lineage: Eukaryota > Metazoa > Chordata > Actinopteri > Beloniformes > Belonidae > Cololabis > Cololabis saira. The sequence continues at coordinate 15,704,629 of NC_084604.1, forward strand.
AGCCATGATGCTAAAAGCAAATAACTGACAAATACCTAATATTATGGTCAGTTAGTCAGCAAATAGTTTACTTTAATGAGCGGACAGTTCCCTGGGAAGACTCAGTGGGGGAAGCCTATGAAAAGAAGCTTCGGTTAGCAGAACTGGTGGCAGAAGCTGAGCGGCGGGGTCGGAAAGTTAGGGTTTGTCCAGTAGAAGTGGGATGTAGGGGTTTCATAACTAGATCAGGATCAATTTGCGTTTCAAAATCACTTGTGTAGCTATGAATTTGCGCTAAGTACATTTGTCGTTTACAAATTATTGCGATCTCAGCTACCGCTGGTGCTAAAATAGTCAAGAGAACAAGAAGGCAGTGAATGATCATTCCAATGATCATTCAGAGGCAAAGCCCTTGTGTAATGCAGTCATGTGAACCCGGTTAAAATATCACATGTGATAGAGTTGATGTTTAAAACAGTTAATATATAAATTACAATAACAGCTTTAGCTTGTCGTCATTGGTTAAAATCCAAAATAGAAGTAAAAATTGTTCTCACATATAAATCTCTTAAGGACCAAGCTCCATCACTTCTTAAAGAGCTCATAGTTTCATATTTTCCAAGCGGAGCACCTCGCTTTCAGACGACAGGTTTAATTGTGGTTCTCAGAGTTTCTGAAAGTATGACGGGAGGTAGGACCTTCAGTTAATCAGGTTCCTGTCCTCGAACCAGCTGCCAGGTTGAAGAACCACACACCCTCTCAACCTTTTAAGATTTCAATTTCATTGTACCTTGTAAAAGTGACACAGGATCAGCGATCTCTGATGAAGGCGAAAGGAATTGCCCAAACATGTCAGGTATTTAAAGGAGCATGAGGCTCCTTTTAAGAAATGAGACTCTATAGCGCCACCCGCCGTCGGGGGTACTGCAGCCAACAGCGAAGCCGGCACGGGAGAAGGGGGAGAACATGCATGCAGCATCATGTGACGTCACATCCGCAGGACAGCGGGGGAAATTCCGGCCCGGAATTGCAGCACATTTTGCAGCACACAGCCTATTCAAGGCAACGGAGAGATACGCTAGAGGGCTCATTCTTTTTGGTTTGGAACGCTTCATGACATAAGTATTTGATACATCAGAAAAACAGAACTTAATATTTGGTACAGAAACCTTTGTTTGCAATTACAGGGATCAGACGTTTCCTGTAGTTCTTGACCAGGTTTGCACACACTGCAGCAGGGATTTTGGCCCACTCCTCCATACAGATCTTCTCCAGATCCTTCAGGTTTCGGGGCTGTCGCTGGGCAATACGGACTTTCAGCTCCCTCCAAAGATTTTCTATTGGGTTCAGGTCTGGAGACTGGCTAGGCCACTCCAGGACCTTGAAATGCTTCTTACGGAGCCACTCCTTAGGTGCCCTGGCTGTGTGTTTCGGGTCGTTGTCATGCTGGAAGACCCAGCCACGACCCATCTTCAATGCTCTTACTGAGAGAAGGAGGTTGTTGGCCAAGATCTCGCGATACATGGCCCCATCCATCCTCCCCTCAATACAGTGCAGTCGTCCTGTCCCCTTTGCAGAAAAGCATCCCCAAAGAATGATGTTTCCACCTCCATGCTTCACGGTTGGGATGGTGTTCTTGGGGTTGTACTCATCCTTCTTCTTCCTCCAAACACGGCGAATGGAGTTTAGACCAAAAAGCTCTATTTTAGTCTCATCAGACCACATGACCTTCTCCCATTCCTCCTCTGGATCATCCAGATGGTCATTGGCAAACTTCAGACGGGCCTTGACATGCACTGGCTTGGTCAGGGGGACCTTGCGTGCGCTGCAGGATTTTAATCCATGACGGCGTAGTGTGTTACTAATGGTTTTCTTTGAGACTGTGGTCCCAGCTCTCTTCAGGTCATTGACCAGGTCCTGCCGTGTAGTTCTGGGCTGATCCCTCACCTTCCTCATGATCATTGATGCCCCACGAGGTGAGATTTTGCATGGAGCCCCAGACAGAGGGGGATTGACCGTCATCTTGAACTTCTTCCATTTTCTAATAATTGTGCCAACAGTTGTTGCCTTCTCACCAAGCTGCTTGCCTATTGTCCTGTAGCCCATCCCAGCCTTGTGCAGGTCTACAATTTTATCCCTGATGTCCTTACACAGCTCTCTGGTCTTGGCCATTGTGGAGAGGTTGGAGTTTGTTTGATTGAGTGTATGGACAGGTGTCTTTTATACAGGTAACGAGTTCAAACAGGTGCAGTTAATACAGGTAATGAGTGGAGAACAGGAGGGCTTCTTAAAGAAGAACTAAGAGGTCTGTGAGAGCCGGAAGTCTTACTGGTTGACAGGTGATCAAATACTTATGTCATGCAATAAAATGCAAATTAATTACTTAAAAATCATACAATGTGATTTTCTGGATTTTTTTTTTTAGATTCCATCACTCACAGTTGAAGAGTACCTATGATAAAAATTACAGAATTTTACATGCTTCTCAAGTGGGAAACCCTGCAAAATCGGCAGTGTATCAAATACTTGTTCTCCCCACTGTATATATATATATATATATATATATATATATATATATATATATATATATATATATATATATATATATATATATATATATATAAAGCTGCATTGAAATGATTAGAAAGTTGACCTTTGTTTCTTTAACTTTACGTTAATCAAGTGGGCTTTAAGTCCACCTTGCACAACCAACAGTTAGTACATGATACAAACAGCTACTTTTTTTGGTTAATATTTACATGACTTGTCAGCTGACCGTCTCTGAACTTTGCAGTATAATCGTGGAGTTTCTGGTAAACTGCATTAAAGAGGACCTTAGAGGTAAGCATCAATGACACATGGTCAATGTTAGTTTAAATCTAAGGATTCATACTTAAGAAATAAATGACAGCTGATCAGTTCTGATCTGAATTTGTGACAGCAAAATTAGTTTTTAATTGATATGTAGTGTGATTATTACATTGTAAAGGGTTAAAAGTTTGTTGAGATATTTGTTGACAAAGTTGCTGAAAGTTGTTCATTCGATGTCATATCATTTGTCTCTTTGTTAACCTCTGTACAAAAAAGCGTTGTTCATAATCAAATATTGCAGCTGTAGATTATCAGTCATCCAGGTAATGATGATGATCCTAGATGTTTCAATGGAAAGAAACTTGGTTCTTAAAGTTGTTTCAGCTCTCATCTGTAATGTTCTTTTCATTTTGAACTGACTGCTTTCAAAAGACTGTTGAGACATTTATTCTGTGTAAGTTATTGATGTCACATTTGAGTCACTGACCCGTCCTGTCTTTCATGTGATCCATTAAAGGTCTCTTGTCAGCTGTACATTATTTACCTTGTCGGCATAAAGGGTGTTTTGGTCACATAAATGAAATGTGAATGTTTCTGAAACCATCTGAGGAGGACATTTGAGCCTGGACCGTTAGAACTGAATGCTGAGACCTTCTCCTCTGTTTAAATTAGATTTAAGTTTAGGGATGCAAAAATTGGGGGCAAAAGCTGAGCAGCAAGGATGAAAAATGAGCGTTTGTCCAGTAGAAGTAGGATGTTGGGGTTTTATAGTCAGATCCCCAGTTGCATTATTGAAGGAACTGGGAGTATGTGTGCAGACCTGATGAAGTCAGTGGATTTGGATTAGGAGAAATTAGGAAATGAACGTGGCCTATTTAAATCTTTTTGTCTGGGGCTGTGCTGGTAAATATGTTTGCTTCTGCTTAGTCTTAGGGAACTTAGTATTGATACTTTCACTGGCTGGAGCTCGAATGAACAGAGTTTGGTTGGTTGCTTCGGACTATTCCCCAATTTCTGATGTGTTATTGATGTGGCCATTTTCCCATATGCCAGATTCAAATATCCACTGTAGACAGAATGAAAAGATTAGTTATCTCGTATATAAGCAAGTGGTTATGTTTAAGTAGTGTTACAATGTAGGCAGAAGCAGCTTTTAGGCATGCTGAGATCGTTGGCAAGTTTAAGTTTGTCCATAGAGGCTTGACTCCGGAAAGCCGGTGCAGAACAAAGCAGGTCCCAAAGGAAAGGCACGTTTATTTGTATAGCACAATTCAACAACAAGAAGAGTCAAAGTGCAAAGAATAAAGGAAGTTGATCGAACAGCAGGTACCTAGACAGGATGAGATATCATGGGGTGCAAAGGCAGCGGCTCAGCAGATACTTTGGTTAAAAAGTGTAGAGGAGACAAAAGTTTAGGAGTTTTTAGTATGACGTATGATTTGTCACCTCTGGTCTGAATGCGAGTTGAGGGGAAGGAAGGTTGGGAGGCGTTATCTGCGAAACATAACGTAACCTGTGTGGGCATGTAGAATGACGCATCATCCATACATCAGCAAGATTTAAACGTCGTCAGACAAGTGTCATTTTCAAAACGAGGATGGATGACCATCGAGATTAGCGTTTTGGAGGGTTTTGACATTTTTGTGGCCACTTGCTCAAAGGATGGACCATCCTCTATGGTTCCAGACATGCCGAGGCTGAACAGCTTGCAGATCTCTTCATCTCCCCAGTTACTCATCTTGCAAATATCAGCCCCAACTGTGACTTCCTGCCGCTGTTGTTACTCTGCTCAGCTGTTTCCTCATTTTATAAACACCTCCCAAGACCCGCCACCCAGCGTTGGTTCTGTTTACATTAGATCTTACTCGCAGTTAAGAGTAGCCTTGGAGGCGAGTTATTCGCGGGACCAGCTCGACACGCCCCCCTGCGTCGGTCAATGTAAAAAGGACAGGCAACACGCTAGATCCACGCATTAAACGGGGTGTTTCCACCAATGTAGAAGGGACTATAGTTGGGGAGTCCAGTGGATTATTGAGGAGAGTTGCATTAAACTCCTATTAGGGGGCTACATATGATGGCACTAACAACCCCAAAGAGCCTTAAACTCATTAAATGGAAACCCATCATGCTTGTTGTGTTCAGACAGGTACCGCAATGTTAAAACATATCTTCTCAGGTTGTAAAATTAGTACAATATGTCCCAAGGCTGGTTCACGTGGCGACACAATCAGGTGCTTAGCTGCAGCTACCCTAAACAAGCATAGGCAACCTTCAGGAGATGTGAAGAAACAGAGCATAGTAATCCAGTTTGAAGGAGAGAAATTAAGAGGTGTTTATTAAGGTATCCCATAGGTTGGATGTTTGGAAGCTGCTGGTGATTGGGAAATGCAAGTAGATTTAGGTGGAAAGCTGGTTGTTCCTCAGGGAATAGTTTGTACTAGTTTAACGCTTGCAAGGCGCTAAGGTTTGGTATAAAATGACCCAAGCCTTCAGTTCCCCCGCTTGCCCTGCAGAGGGCTAACCTAACTCTTAGCGCCTTGTAAGAGTTATGGTCCTGACATGGACTTATGGTCAGTTAATCAGCGAATAGTTTACTTTAATGAGCCGACAGTTCCCTGGGATGACTCAGTGGAGAAAGCCTATGAAAAGAAGCTTCGGTTAGCAGAACTGGTGGCAGAAGCTGAGCGGCGGGGTCGGAAAGTTAGGGTTTGTCCAGTAGAAGTGGGATGTAGGGGTTTCATAACTAGATCAGGATCAATTTGCATTTCGAAATCACATGTGTAGTTATGAATTTGCGCTAACCACGTTCGTCGTTCACAAATTATTGCGATCTCTGCTAATGCTGTTGCCAAAATAGTCAACAGAACAAGAAGGCAGCGAATGATCATTCCAATGATCATTCAGAGGCAAAGCTCTTGTGTAATGCAGTTATGTATAATGATTACCGTACGCTCATTCATACCTTCATCACCTCCCGGTTGGATTATTGTAATGGTGTTGTGTCATGGAGTCGGCTCCCAGTAAAATCCTGTATACAGTACAAACTTCTCTTACCAACTTATAAATCCCTCCATTCTGCCGCCCCCCCCAATACCTGTCTGACTTCTTCCACCAACATATTCCATCCAGAAACCTGCAGTCTTCAGATGCTAGGCTCCTCTCCATCCCCCGTACCCGTCTAAAAACACTTGGAGACAGGGCCTTCACCGTGGCTGAAGTCCATCCCTCCTGAAATCCATAACTCTCCCACTCTCCACAGTTTCAAAGCACACCTCTACTCATTGGCTTTCCCAGATTAACCAGGTCCCGTCCCCGTTTTTTGTTTGTTCTCCACTTTTGTAAAGCAACCTTGGGTTTTGTGAAAGGCGCTATATCAATGCGAGTTATTACTTACAACTTCATCGACATGTAGCAGGGGCCTCATTTATAAAGCTTGCTTGCGCACAAAACAGGGCTTGAAAGATGCGCAAGCCACCTTCTACGCAAAGGTTGGGATTTAAAAAGAAAAAACTAACCGAAAAATGTCAAATCTCTACGCGAACCCTGACCCTCCCGTAGGAACAGTCTTAAGATATGGGGAACTAGTGACGCAGGCGGTGAGGTGGTGAAATTAAGCCAGATTCATGTCATACTCTTAATGTCATCACATATCAGACTTATAATATAATAGCGCTGATCGTGTCCCTCTGTGTTTGAAACACAGCGTCAGTCAGGACTCTGGTGCTGCTGCTGCTGCAGCCGCGGTGGACACGCCGTGCCGGGAACCTCCTAGTCACCCACCGCAACAACTGGAAAGTGACTGAGGACAGAACAAAAGTGCCGCGCCACTCTACGGAGCCCCTAAAGCGACTCAGATTTTTTTTTAATATATATATTAAATATGAGTTTTACGCGCGCGTGAAACCTTTACGCGCGGGCATAAGCCTAAATTATGGTTCCGCGTTAAAACGACGCAGAGCCTACGCCGTAGGGTACGCAGCGACGTGCACCTAGGCTCTGCGTACCATAAATCAGCCTTGAGCAGCACTGAGGGGAGAGGGGAGGGGGAGCGAACATTGCGTGCAAGTGTGCGTGCACACGGTTTTATAAATCCGGATTCTTTTTTGCGCCCGCCATTTTCGGCTTTTGAGTTTACGTGCACTTTTAGTATGAATCCTACACACTCCTACATTATAAATGAGCCCCCAGGTCTGTATGTTGGTATAAAAAAGTATGAAAGAGAAGAACACTGCATCATGATTATTGTTGAATTTTCGATACCGGCCGAAAGACTATTGCCTTTGTAAGCATTCGCACTCCGACTACTGAAAGCTCAACGAGGCAGCGAGCTATCATATTTCCTCAAAAATGATTAAGTCAAAAATCAATCAGGGAAAGAAATGAATCAATAAGAAGAACAAGAACAACTAATATTTTACTTTATCTCCTCATATTAAAACTCACCTCTTTCTTTCTCCCCATAAAAAGGTCAGCTTCTGAAGATGCGAGGTATCTTTGCTGGTTGTGCAGTGGTTGCCCTGCTGCTGGCTGTGGGCTCGGCCCACGAGGTCAGCACGATCTGCCACAAGCTGTCCTCTCCTAATTCGGACTTTGCCTTCGCCCTCTACAAAAGCTTAAATGCCCAGACCGATGCAGAGAAGAACATCTTCTTCTCACCGCTAGGGATCTCCACCATCTTGTCCATGTTGTCGACGGGGGCCCGCAGTGACACCCACAGCCAGCTGTTCACCAGTTTGGGCTACGGTTCCTTAAACCAGTCCCAAGTCAACGAGGCCTACGAGCATCTTTTCCACATGCATGGGAATAGCCAGCAGAACCAGCAGCTGGATGTTGGGAACGCTGTGGCCCTGCACACCGAGTTTCACCCTCTGGACACGTTCTTGAATGATGTCAAGCGCTACTACTCTGGTGAGATCTTCAATGTGGACTTTGCCACAGACGAGGCTGTGGCTCACATCAACAGGTACATTGCTAATAAAACACGGGACAATATCAAAGATCTGGTGAAAGGTCTGAACCCTGCAATGGCTATGGTGTTGATCAACTACGTCTACTTTAAAGGTAAGAAGCCAGTTTTGCTTCGACACCTAACAGAGTAGGTGTATGTGGGTAGTCGTGTAAAAAAATAAATGTATAAATAAACTGTAAATTAAATTCAGAGTTCATAGCGCAGTCGTGATATGTAAGGACTACAGACTGTTTTTCAACTACTAAAAACACGTCTCATGCAGGACGGTGGATGAACCCCTTTAAAGAGAGACAATCATACAAAAGGGACTTCAATCTGAATGACATCAGCAAAGTTAAAGTACGCATGATGCACAGAAAGGGACATTACAGGACCTACCTGGACACCAGCATGCAGGCTACAGTCATCATCCTGCCCTACGAAGGTACCACCTCCATGATGGTTGTTCTGCCTGACGGAGGCAAGATGAAGGACGTGGAGCACAAGATCAACAACACCTACGTAAAGCACTGGAAAGACTCAGCCACTGAAATGTAATACGATTCTTCTCTCTTAAATGAATGTAGATAAACAGAATTGTGCTCAGACCGAACGGTCTAATAATTTTAAGGCATGTGTTTCTGATGGAATGTGACAGCATTAGTGGACTTATTTAATATATTTAATGATTTTTATGGTGCAAGTGTATCCTGTCTATAATTTTCTGTATTTCTCAGGTACGTGGATCTGCATTTACCAAAGTTTTCCATCTCAGTTGATGCCTCCTTGGAGAACACACTGAGAGACATGGGTATCATCAATGCTTTTCAAGACAACGCAGATTTTTCAGGCATATCTGACACGGCCACTTTAAAAGTCTCAAAGGTAGGAAAACCTTCCTTGTAATTCTTCCAAACTGCTATATGTTAAAAATGATAAGTTATAAGTCACGATTCTGTCTCAGGTATCTCACAAGACCACACTGGAGGTCACTGAGAAGGGAACAGAGGCCACAGCCGCCACCTACATTACCGGTGTGGGATCTGCTCCTGATTTTAAACCACCACATCCGGTTATTATTGACAGGCCCTTCTTGGTTTTTATTATGGAAAATCCCACTGGAAGCATCTTGTTCATGGGGAAGGTCCATAATCCCACAGCCATGTAATGATGCAAATGGATTGAAGAAGAAGATAGATAATAAGAAATAATTATCAACATAAGTATTTTATCACGATTAAAATCTTTGATCTTTTATCTCCACATGCAGATGCTGTAGTGACTCTTTGATTACTTGTGTTGCCAACACAGTTTATAGAAATAAAAATACAAATAAAGAGCAACTTGTTGATAAAACATTGGGTTGGTCGTGTGTTTATTCCTTTTTTTTTTTGAGAAAGACGAAGCAACAATTTCAAATTATTTTATTATAATGTTACTATAATGTAAATGAAGCCTAGGTGGGATTTAATTTGACCAATGAGCCTAAACGGCATGTTTTTGGGTTTGGAGGAAATCAAAGCACCCAGAAGAAACTGGAGTACCCGGAAAACCCATGCAGACAAGTAAAAGGTGTAAACTCCACACAGAAAGACCCACAGACGATGTATCTGATTAGAAAAACCGTTGCAATAGGTATCACACCAGGCCACACTGGACGCCACTGTGAAGTGATCAGAGGCCGCAGCTGGCAGCGTCATTGAGTTCATACCATACCAACATCCCTGTGTTTGGGCGTGTTTAGCACACGCTGGTAAGCTCCCATTGTAGCTGGACAGGCCTGGGTGGGGGGGGTGAGTGAGTAGCGGAGAAGAGACGTGAAAGTTGTCTGTCCAGAGAATGTGGAATTTACATTTCTAAAAACACCCCGATGGCACCATTGATAAAAGGAAGAGTGGAAAGAAATTTGCTCACCACCGGAGCAGCTGGAGTTTAGCCTCCCACGTAAACGCAAAGCACCCGGTGGTGAGCGCAGCCACAGCTAACGTTAGTAGCAACGATGTTGCTAAAGCAAGGCTCTTCACCAAACTAAACTCGAGATAAGTATTTATATATGTATATGTATTAGGGCTGTCAAAGTTAATGCGTTAACTTAACGTCCTCTTAACGCCCGGCAATTTTTTTAACGCACGATTAATGCGCAGGATAAAAAAAAAAAAGAAAACGCGCATTATATAATTTCTGGCGGTCAAGTATTGTAGCGACCCTGATATGGGAGAGTTATAAAGTTGGGGAGATCAGCCTGTATTCTCTCGTCTCTCTGCCTGTCACAGAACTGCATGTGATGTCATGAAGGGTGCGTGCCGTCGGTGGGCAGAGGGAGGGAGGGAGGGCTGAGCCCCTAGTTTAGTGGTCGGCAACTGGCGGCCCGCGGGCCAAAATTGGCCCGTCTCCAATAATATCTGGCCTGCCAGATGACATTGAAAATCTGATAAATATATATATTTTTTTTTTTATTATTTACTGTCACAAAAACGACAATTTCATAGAGAATTCAAAGCCTTTATTTAGAAAAGATAAAATAAAATAAAAGTAGAATCTTCATGATTCCGGACGCACATAATTCTGTATAGTTCCCTGTCACCTGTAGCATAGGGGGGCCTTAATTAGAGGTGCACACAAATATTCAGGAGTGACGTAGGCACAGACTCCCGGCAAAACTCCTGAAGTTGTTGAAATGGTAAGACGTATGTGTCAAGTGATTTGTTGTGGTTTAAACTGTGAAAAATACAACTGATAACTTACCTTGAGTTTTGCTGTTGGTCTTTTAAATGGTAAAACGTCCATTATATGTGTAAAAATACGTCGGAAAATGAATCCGCCTCATTTGCATATCCTCTCACTCGCTTCAGGAGACAGAGAGCTGCTGCTCCGTGTGCACGTACTGACTGTCCCCTGTGCTACTGTTCCAACCCAGTCTCATATAAAAACGTACCCTGGCTACGTTGGTCCAAAGTGCAAAAACGTAGAGGGGTTACAATATTAGCCCTTGAAATGTATAACTGTTACATTTTTCTAGCGCTTGAAATGTATAACTGTTACATTTTTCTGCCTATTCGTTTTGCGTCCAAGTCACGTGACTTTTAAGATTCTGGCCGTGATACCAACAAACACGGTGGACATTTTTCATTTTTGAGTGAAAAAAATCTATATTTTGAGTTAACAAACACGGTGGACATTTTTCATTTTTGAGTGAGTTAGTTTCTGCATAGAAATGCGTTTTGATTACATTTCTAGCAATATATAAATGTAGATAATCTCTTGCTTGCTCTGGTTGCAAGGTTTTTTCAGATCTCCTCAGAGTAATGTAAAACTGGAACTTTTTAATAACGTTAAATCGTTACATTTTTGGTTGCTGGACAGTGCTGTGAAAAAAAATCAATATCTTGAGTTAGTTTCTGCATAGAAATGCGTTTTGATTACATTTCTAGCAATACATATTTCAATTTCATAATATTCACTCAATAAATGTACATAATCTCTTGCTTGCTCTGGTTGCAAGGTTTTTTCAGATTTCGTCAGAATACCCTGGCTACGGTGGTCCAAAGTGCAAAAACGTAGAGGGGTTACAATATTCAACCCAGTCTCACAGGAAAACGTGGTACAGGCTACGTTGGTCCACATTGCAAAACGTGGCCAATGTTACGATTTGCCCTCCTAAAACGTGTGTGTGTGTGTGTGTGTGTGTGTGTGTTTTTTTTCTCTCGCACCGGAGCCACTCATCGTCTGCGCTCCGGGACCTCCCACTTTAGAAATTAAGCACTGGGCCTGGCATATATTTTAATAACGGGGCCATGCAAGAGAATTGGTGGTTTTATTACTCAAAGGAAGTAAAAAAAGCACATGGTTCATACATTTCCGTCAATAAGATCCATTAAATGAGGGTAAAATAACCAAAATATATTTCTTGCTATGAATATGATAAAATCTGCTTTTCATGGAGAAACTATCTTAAAATATTGCAATTGCAAACGAAACCTATTAAAATGAATGAGCCACGGAACGCGTTCACATCTCACGTTTTAGGAGGGCAAATCGTAACATTGGCCACGTTTTGCAATGTGGACCAACGTAGCCTGTACCACGTTTTCCTGTGAGACTGGGTTGAATATTGTAACCCCTCTACGTTTTTGCACTTTGGACCACCGTAGCCAGGGTATTCTGACGAAATCTGAAAAAACCTTGCAACCAGAGCAAGCAAGAGATTATGTACATTTATTGAGTGAATATTATGAAATTGAAATATGTATTGCTAGAAATGTAATCAAAACGCATTTCTATGCAGAAACTAACTCAAGATATTGATTTTTTTTCACAGCACTGTCCAGCAACCAAAAATGTAACGATTTCACGTTATTAAAAAGTTCCAGTTTTACATTGTTCTGACGAGATCTGAAAAAACCTTGCAACCAGAGCAAGCAAGAGATTATCTACATTTATATATTGCTATAAATGTAATCAAAACGCATTTCTATGCAGAAACTAACTCAAAATATAGATTTTTTTCACTCAAAAATGAAAAATGTCCACCGTGTTTGTTAACTCAAAATATAAATTTTTTTTCACTCAAAAATGAAAAATGTCCACCATGTTTGTTGGTATCACGGCCAGAATCTTAAAAGTCACGTGACTTGGACGCAAAACGAATAGACAGAAAAATGTAACAGTTATACATTTCAAGGGCTAGAAAAATGTAACAGTTATACATTTCAAGGGCTAATATTGTAACCCCTCTACGTTTTTGCACCTTGGACCAACGTAGCCAGGGTATTCTGACGAGATCTGAAAAAACCTTGCAACCAGAGCAAGCAAGAGATTATGTACATTTATTGAGTGAATATTATGAAATTGAAATATGTATTGCTAGAAATGTAATCAAAACGCATTTCTATGCAGAAACTAACTCAAAATATAGATTTTTTTCACTCAAAAATTAAAAATGTCCACCGTGTTTGTTAACTCAAAATATAGATTTTTTTCACTCAAAAATGAAAAATGTCCACCATGTTTGTTGGTATCACGGCCAGAATCTTAAAAGTCACGTGACTTGGATGCAAAACGAATAGGCAGAAAAATGTAACAGTTATACATTTCAAGGGCTAGAAAAATGTAACAGTTATACATTTCAAGGGCTAATATTGTAACCCCTTTACGTTTTTGCACTTTGGACCAACGTAGCCAGGGTATTCTGACGAGATCTGAAAAACCTTGCAACCAGAGCAAGCAAGAGATTATGTACATTTACTGAGTGAATATTATGAAAGTGAAATATGTATTGCTAGAAATGTAATCAAAACACATTTCTATGCAGAAACTAACTCAAAATATTGATTTGTTTCCCAGCGTGTCCAGCAACCAAATATGTAACCATTTCACGTTATTAAAACGTTCCAGTTTTACATTATTCTGACGAGATCTGAAAAAAACCTTGCAACCAGAGCAAGCAAGAGATTATGTACATTTATTGAGTGAATATTATGAAAGTGAAATATGTATTGCTAGAAATGTAATCAAAACGCATTTCTATGCAGAAACTAACTCAAAATATTGATTTTTTTCACAGTGTGTCCAGCAACCAAAAATGTAACCATTTCACGTTATTAAAACGTTCCAGTTTTACATTATTCTGACGATTTCTGAAAAAACCTTGCAACCACGAGAAAGCAAGAGATAATATACATTTACTGAGTGAATATTATGAAAGTGAAATATGTATTGCTAGAAATGTAATCAAAACGCATTTCTATGCAGAAACTAACTCAAAATATAGATTTTTTTCACTCAAAAATTAAAAATGTCCACCGTGTTTGTTAACTCAAAATATAGATTTTTTTCACTCAAAAATGAAAAATGTCCACCATGTTTGTTGGTATCACGGCCAGAATCTTAAAAGTCACGTGACTTGGATGCAAAACGAATAGGCAGAAAAATGTAACAGTTATACATTTCAAGGGCTAGAAAAATGTAACAGTTATACATTTCAAGGGCTAATATTGTAACCCCTTTACGTTTTTGCACTTTGGACCAACGTAGCCAGGGTATTCTGACGAGATCTGAAAAACCTTGCAACCAGAGCAAGCAAGAGATTATGTACATTTACTGAGTGAATATTATGAAAGTGAAATATGTATTGCTAGAAATGTAATCAAAACACATTTCTATGCAGAAACTAACTCAAAATATTGATTTGTTTCCCAGCGTGTCCAGCAACCAAATATGTAACCATTTCACGTTATTAAAACGTTCCAGTTTTACATTATTCTGACGAGATCTGAAAAAAACCTTGCAACCAGAGCAAGCAAGAGATTATGTACATTTATTGAGTGAATATTATGAAAGTGAAATATGTATTGCTAGAAATGTAATCAAAACGCATTTTTATGCAGAAACTAACTCAAAATATTGATTTTTTTCACAGTGTGTCCAGCAACCAAAAATGTAACCATTTCACGTTATTAAAACGTTCCAGTTTTACATTATTCTGACGATTTCTGAAAAAACCTTGCAACCACGAGAAAGCAAGAGATAATATACATTTACTGAGTGAATATTATGAAAGTGAAATATGTATTGCTAGAAATGTAATCAAAACGCATTTCTATGCAGAAACTAACTCAAAATATTGATTTTTTCCACAGCGTGTCCAGCAATCAAAAATGTAACCATTTCACGTTATTAAAACGTTCCAGTTTTACATTATTCTGACGAGATCTGAAAAAACCTTGCAACCACGAGCAAGCAAGAGATTATATACATTTACTGAGTGAATATTATGAAAGTGAAATATGTATTGCTAGAAATGTAATCAAAACGCATTTCTATGCAGAAACTAACTCAAAATATTGATTTGTTTCACAGCGTGTCCAGCAACCAAAAATGTAACCATTTCACGTTATTAAAACGTTCCAGTTTTACATTATCCTGACGAGATCTGAAAAAAACGTTGCAACCACGAGCAAGCAAGAGATTATCTACATGTATATATAGACGAATCCGGCGAAACCCGGAAGTCGAGCGGGCCGCCATTACTGCGGTGGCGGCTCCGCTCCTCCGCTCCAGCCCATAGACATATATACGTATGGATCTATTACTCCGCTCCCTGCCAGGCTCTCTTAATGTATTTGTATCATCGGAACACTCCTGTCCCGGTCACGTGTATTTGTTTTGATAGTGAATGAAGAAGGGATGGACTTTAAAAACTACTTTTCTGTTTCACCAAGTGAACAGACGGACCGCAAAAAAAGATGTTAAACTGCTGGAAAGGAACTGGAATTTACCGGGATACCTTAAACAAGGAAGCCAGGGAGCGGTATATGGAGAAAATAATGATTATTAATGGTTTGGGTTCATATGAAATCACTACTAAAGAGTGGAGCTCCGATGAGGATTTACTGCCGCAGTTCTGCACAACCCACGTCTTACTACCTTGTTTAGTGTTTGGCAGCTGCTTTGGTAAATGTTTGACTCGCCATGTGTTTCAATAAATTCGTATAATAGTACAACATACAGTACATCTTTTTTATTACTCTTACTTCTCTTTTCTTTTTTTTTATGCTGAAGAGGCGTGAGCAATATTTTTCTTTTCCTCGTGAGATTATTTTTTTCTTCTGCAGCTACAAATAGAGTTCATATTTTTTCCTCAACAAACTAGTTTTATCTGAAGATTGGGGTTATGTATGTATGTATTATGTATCATCCGGAGCTGAGATAGTTCTGCCCTTCAATTAGAGACCTGTAATTGCGTTTTTTTTCGTCATCGGACGCCAGGCGATCAATAAAATATTCTTGGATACCTAAAATTAAACAAAACATAAACAGGTAATATTTAATTGTGCAGACGTGCCTCGTAAGGAGAGGAGGTGGAGAGAGCTATATTACAGTGTTTAATCATACACTCCCTTATCTCCCTATTCCTCTATTCTTTCCTGCTTATCGCTCAAACAAATCATTATTTATAAATTAACATCAGCATTAATTTAAGATACCTTCATTATTTATGGAAGGCCACTGTCTAACATCATCAATCCAGCTATAATGATGCTGTAGCGTCAGGTTACAATAACAGCGCTGCGGTGGCAGATTGACACCTGCCACCGCAGCGATGGCGCCGCCGCAAGATGGCGGCGCACACAAACCGGTCGCCGGATTCGTGTATTGCTAGAAAAGTAATCAAAACGCATTTCTATGCAGAAACTAACTCAAAATATAGATTTTTTTCACTCAAAAATGAAAAATGTCCACTGTGTTTGTTAACCCAAAATATAGATTTTTTTCACTCAAAAATGAAAAATGTCCACCGTGTTTGTTGGTATCACGGCCAGAATCTTAAAAGTCACGTGACTTGGACGCAAAACGAATAGGCAGAAAAATGTAACAGTTATACATTTCAAGCGCTAGAAAAATGTAACAGTTATACATTTCAAGGGCTAATATTGTAACCCCTCTACGTTTTTGCACTTTGGACCAACGTAGCCAGGGTACGTTTTTATATGAGACTGCACTGTTCATAGGTGCGTCATGGGTTTTTCATAACTTTAATGTCGTTCTGTGTATTTTAAAGAAGGACTGCATTTGTTAGTAGCTTGGCAGAAAATAATATTATTATCACCAAGTTACTTATAAGCGGTTTCATAACGCAGCCACAGAGTAGCGCTAAAGCAGTAATAACACACTAATAACAGTCTGTAGCAAATTCAAGTTACTTTATTTAAACTAATGACTTTCTTAAATTACATTTTTGTACAAGATATAATAGTAATAATACTAGTAGCCTATAGATAAGGGGAAAAAAGTTTTGTTTAGTAGAAAAAAAACATGTTTCGCCTGATTGATGTGATGTTCTGGCCCACCATTCATTTGCTCGCAAAAAATTTGGCCCGAGGCCAAACTTACTTGCCGACCCCTGTTCCTTCTTCAGGGGTCCTTGTTCAAGTTGTTGGGGAATATGCCCGGGACGTTAGAGTTCTAGTCTGCCTTGCTCTTTGTTTATGGTTGTAAACCTGTTCGTTACCTTCTGGGCAATAAACTGGCTAGTGGAAGAGCAGAGCCCGTCTCCGCCTGGTCTGTGAAATGTTACACTATGGTAGACTACTGCGTGAACTTTTTTGAAAAGCGAGGAAAGATGGAGAATGAAAAGGGACTTTTGAACGGCAAGGTTCACTTCCAAAAAGATGCAGATGGTTCGCTGGACAAGACTAAAGTTATTTGCATGTATGAAATGTTTGAAATGAATTACCATTGAAGTACGTTGAGTCTCAAATACCACTTGCAGGCGAACACACGACAGATGCAGAGAGCGCACGCGCGCACCCGAACGCAGCCCCCTCCCCTCGTCAAAAGCAGACAACGCTGGATAGCAGCTTGCAAAACAGGCGTTTTGATCCCACTTAGAAGGGGATATTTTTTTAGCCTCTTATTTTCCTCCATATGAGGTTAGACATAATTACATGGAAAATTTTACTGACCAATGCACTTCTTGTACAATGTTTGTGACGCATATGGTTCATTGTTTTACATTAAGCTGCTTAAAAAAACAAGGAATCTTAAGTTAGTCTTTACAAGTGTAAAGTTGGGGACTACATTGTGTTTGTATTTAAGAAGGAATGTTACATTCAGGTCAAAAGCTTTTTTTGTGGAAAGTTGAATAAACATTGGCATAAAGCAAGCATATTTTCCCTTTCTCATGTTGTTAACAGTATTAAAAACACTAAAAATACCCAAAGGTAATTTAGAACAGCAAAAAATGTGTTAATAAATGTGCGATTAATATGTGATTAATCGCAAGTTAACTATGGACAACATGCAATTAATCGCAATTAAAAAAATGTATCGTTTGACAGCGCTAATATATATATATACATACATATTAAAAAAAAGCTGAATCGAAATTATTAGAAAGTTGACCTTTGTTTCTTTAACTTTACCGAGTTATTCAAGTGGGCTTTAAGTCCACCTTGCACAACCAACAGTTAGCACATGATAAAAACAGCTACTTTTTTTGGTTAATATTTACATGACTTGTCAGCTGACCGTCTCTGAACTTTGCAGTATAATGGTGGAGTTTCTGGTAAACTGCATTAAAGAGGACCTTAGAGGTAAGCATCAATGACACATGGTCAATGTTAGTTTAAATCTAAGGATTCATACTTAAGAAATAAATGACAGCTGATCAATTCTGATCTGAATTTCTGGCAGCAAAATTAGTTTTTAATTGATATGTAATGTGATTATTACATTGTAAAGGGTTAAAAGCAGTTTGTTGAGATATTTGTTGACATAGTTGCTGAAAGTTGTAAATTCGATGTTATTTCATTTGTCTCTTTGTTAACCTCTGTACAAAAAACGTTGGTCATAATCAAATATTGCAGTTGTATGCCCAGGACTGTTAGGTAGGAGCACTGGGTGATAAAATGGGGAAAAAACCGGGATAAAAATATTAAAAAAAAAAAAAAATAAAAAAATATTGCAGTTGTAGATTATCAGTCATCCAGGTGATGATGATGATCCTAGATGTTTCAATAGAAAGAAACTTCTTGGTTCTTAAAGTTGTTTCAGCTCTCATCTGTAATGTTCTTTCATTTGAACTGACTGCTTTCAAAAGACTGTTGAGACATTTATTCTGTGTAAGTTATTGATGTCACATGTGAGTCACTGACCCGACCTGTCTTTCATGTGATCCATTTAAGGTCTCTTGTCAGCTGTACATTATTTACCCCGTCGGCATAAAGGGTGTTTTGGTCACAAAAATTAAATTTGAAGGTTTCTGAAACCATCTGAGCAGGACATTCGAGAGAGGACCGTTAGAACTGAATGCTGAGACCTTCTCATCTGTTTAAATTAGATTTAAATTTAGGGACGCAGAACTATGGGCAAAAGCCGAGCAGCGAGGATGAAAAGTGAGTGTTTGTCCAGTAGAAGTAGGATGTTGGGGTTTTACAGTTAAATCACCGGTTGCATTATTGAAGGAACTGGGAGTATGTGTGCAGACCTATGGGGCTAGAACAGTCTCATAATTCACAAATGCACATGCTGATCTACAAATGCACAGGACAAAATTCACAAATGCAAAGACTGATTCACAAATGCACAGGACAAAATTCACAAATGCACACGCCGATCCACAAATGCACAGACCGATTCACAAATGCAAACGGCGATTCACAAATGCATAGGACAAGATTCACAAATGCACAGACGGATTCTCAAATGCACAGAACACGTGCGTAGAACAAGATACACAAATGTATTTTTGATGCACACAGAAATATAACCTGATTTACAAACTTTTTTTGTCTGTGAGGTGCGCTGGATTTGCGTGTGAATTTTGAGACTCCCCTGATGTGACTCGAGCCACAAATGCGTTTTTTTTAAACATGGAAGGATCTGCAACCAATCAGTTATCTTCCTTTATTTCCGCCAATCAAATGAGCGCACCCCACGTGGGGGACGATTTACTCCAAAACCAATCAGATTAAAGGGGCGGATACATCTTCTGTTTGAGCCTGCGTTCGCTTAGAAAAGTGATTAAATATTTCGAGTTGGTGGAATAAAGATAAATAAACAAGACAGCAACACGGAATGGAGAGGAGATCACTGCTCTGCTTTTGTTGTGATCTCGGTAAAGAAAACAGCGCGATCCGAGATGGTTTGTCGGGCCGTTCAACCAGATCCGTCGGGAGACTGGAGAGCTCGTTCGTCTCGCCGATGAACGTGGCCTGCAGTTCTCGCTCTGGCCGCTAGTGGCGCTGGTCCAGTTCAAATGCGCTTGTCCCGGTCAGACACCAGCTGACCACAAGTGACCAGACGCAGAGGTCAGAAACAAGCAGCTGTTATCCTGACAACATGAGCGTGCACGCTCCACGCTGCAGCTCGTCCCCATCAGGTAGACGAGGATGACAGCCAGCTCTCTGCTGCGGTGTGTGTGGTTTGGAGCAGAATCAGCGGGAAATATCGCCGCTGTTTCTCATCATCAGTTGCTGCATCGGCAGGACTAAGAGCTCTCCAGTCTCCCGACGGTTCTGGTTGAACGGCCCGACAAACCATCTCTGATCGCGCTGTTTTCTTTACCGAGATCACAACAAAAGCAGAGCAGTGATCTCCTCTCCATCCCGTGTTGCTGTCTTGTTTATTTATCTTTATTCCACCAACTTGAAATATTTCATTACTTTTCTTAGTGAACGGACGCGAATGCGGGCTCAAACAGCAGATGTATCCGCCCCTTTAATCTGATTGTTTTACGAGTGAATCGTCCCCCACGTGGGGTGCGCTCATATGATTGGCTGAAACAAAGGAAGATATCTGATTGGTTGCAGATCCTTCAATGTTAAAAAAAACCCATTTGTGGATCGAGTCACGTCAGGGGAGTCTCAAAAGTCACACACAAATCCAGCACAGCTCACAGACAAAAAAACGTTTGTAAATCAGGTTATATTTGTGTCTGCATCAAAAATAGATTTCTGTATCTTGTCCTACGCACGTGTGAATATTTCTGTGCATTTGTGTATCGGTCTGTGCATTTGTGAATCTTTTTTCCTGTGCTTTTGTGATTCGGTCAGTGCATTTGTGAATCAGTCTGTGCATTTGTGAATTTTGTCCTGTGCATTTGTGGATCGGCATGTGCATTTGTGAATTATGAGACTGTTCTAGCCCCATACAGACCCGATGTAGTCAGTGGATTTGGATTAGGAGAAATGATGTCAGCTGGTGAAGTAGAAATAGGAGTTACTGTTAGATATCTTCAACTTCTTTGTTCATGAAGATGAAGGAGTGAAGGGAGGGTCAGATGAGGTTCACCAATCAGGTTTCTGAGGAGGAAATCCCAGAAGAGGAAGGTTATTTAAGGAAATGAGCGTGGCCTATTTGAATCTTTTTTACAGTACAGTAATAACCAGGTAATACCCTGGTAATTACACTGTAATTACCTAGTAGTACCTTGTATTTACAAGATAATTACATGCTAACTACCGGGTAATTTACCCAGTAAGTACTAGGTAATTATTACTTATTTTCTTGTACCATGTAATTATGTGTATTTACCACGTAATTACATGGTAAATACCTGGTTGTTTAAACTAAACATTATTAGGTAACTACAAAGACATTAAATGGGAACTATGAGGGAAATTACAGGTATTTACTAGGTTAATATTGGTAACTACCAGTCAATTTACCATGTAATTACTCTGAAATTGCATGAATTATTTCTAAGTAAGTACCAGGTAATTACTAAGTATTTTTCTGCAAACTACCAGGAAATTATAACTTATATTTGAGGTAGTTACCAGCTAATTACACTTCAATGACCATTTAGTTACCTTGTATTTACTATACATTTCATGGATAACTACCGGGTATTTACCCATTCATTATTGATTTATGTATTATCAATGGATTGGTGCATGTACCCCCGAGGGGTGTAAATGACTCTATTGATCCTGTAATTAACCTGATAGTTACCATGTTTTACCTGGCAATTGGCAGGTACTTCCCTTGTAGTTACTTGCCCAGTAATTCTATTTCCTAAGTATTTACCCAATAAGTACAGAAATTTTTACCTGGCTTTTACCCATTAATTAAAGTGAAACTGGACTGTAAAACAAAGCGTGTGTTGGCAAAACGTCTGATAATTACCTCCCCTTTACCCCGCAAATAGAAAGTTGGACCACACCCCCTCACACACCACCACCACCTTGTAACAAATACGCCAAAACAGGTGATCTGTCAAAGACTTTTTTTTTCTTCAAAAGGATAAAGACAAAAATACAAAGTTCTGTATAAAAACATATTGTACAGTGTAAAATGTATTGCATAATGTAAAAAATAAAACTAGGCACAGTGTTGAAAGTATAGGCACATTCAGTCAATCAATGCAACAAATAAAAAATACAGTGCATTCAATAACGATATAACAACATATTTAGATCTCAAACTGGCATGTCAAGGACCCCAGTATTATCTGCATTTGGCCATCACCCTTAATCTCAATTTCTTTTCCCAGATACCCTCACAGAAGCAAAGATTTGAGACATGTAAACAACAAAAACACGGGGCGAACCACAATAAAATAACTTTTCATAAGTTTCAACACAAAATATGACAAGTTAATCATTTGCTTGCATATTTTACCAACTCTGGAGCAGCGTTAGCATGCTGCTACGCTCGGACGGGAACAGGAAGTTAAGCTTCATCAATAACGGAAGTAACAGAGGAAGAACGGTGCTCTTCAAAATAAAAGCATAAAAATAAAACGTAAAATGACATAAGTGCTTAATTAGGTTGTTCAGCGCCTACGTCACGCGCGTCCTGGTCAGTCATTTCCGGGGCCAGGCAGTTGTTGTGACCATAGACATATATACATAGACGCCGCATTGACTGACGCTTCCTATTGGGGCCGACGTCGGGAGTGGCCGCCATCTTGGATCGGTGGCGCTTTGACTCCAGTAGGTTTACTTCTATTGAGGAAGGAGGTGTATGCATAAGTAAAATAACTATAACTCACTTAATTTTCAACCGATTTTCACGCAGTTTGCTTTGTTACAAACGGCAGACATGTAGCTATGATACAGGATGCTTGATGTACGTTAAGAATGCAGGCTTTCATGCTAAAATACGTTCTGCAGGTAGT